>NC_080671.1:87920264-88220785 GCF_030247195.1 Topomyia yanbarensis
CAATTTGGGAATCTTATGTTTGCTAAAAAAAAATAATTCGACCCAAAAACATTTTGTTTTTCCAATTTTTTCAGCTAATTTCCAAAAATGTTTTTAAACGTGTCGTAGATCAATGGGTTATACACTTTTATACACAGTAAAATGCAGAAAATTGGTTGCGATTTTTGAAGGATTTACACAAAAAAGTCGAAGAGTTGCCGTAAATGTTTTTGGCACCAACAATCCTCTACCACGGTGTGCCTAAAACCGTTATTATCAAAAAAAAAAAAAGAATGGCGGCCAATTCGGTATACGGCATTCGAAAGATACAGTATCCAAGCATCTTCTCAGTGAATTTCAAAATGATCCATCGAGAGATTCGAGAGATGTGGTGATTTGAAGTTTTATGATACGTTTCATAAGGCTACCAAAAAACACCCACCGGTTTGGTCTGATCTTTATAAACAAAAAAAGTATTTGTCTACTTATTTGTTACTTGGTATTCGAAAGATATAGTATTCAAGTATATCCCTTGTAAGTTTGAAAATATTTCATTGACGGAATCGAAAGTTATAGCGATTTGAATTTGGTATTTACTGATTCAGATCAATTTATGTTATGGTACGGTTTTTGTTGAAAATTTTGTACAGTCGGGATTGGCTGGTTGGGTTGACAGATGCCAAAGACTGGTCAAAGTCACTACAAATGCATCTCTAACTAATGTCAGTTTTATTGTCGAAATTAATTTATCATAAGAATTTGATGTTCAAATGTCTTTTAGTACGACAATGGACCAACTAGCGGAGGTCCAACTAAAAAAGTCCGGAATACCCATTGATGACCGCATGCAGATTCAAATGGCTATAACTTTCGACTCCGTCAATGAAATATTTTCAAACCTGCAGGGGATATACTGGAATACTATATCTTTCGAATACCAAGTACCAAATAAGTAGACAAATACTTTTTTGTCTATAAAGATCAGAGCAAATCTGTGGGTGTTTGTTGGTAGTTTTATAAAACGTATCATGAAACTTCAAATCAACATATCTCTCGAATCTCTAGATGGATCATTTTGAAATTCACTGAGAAGATGATTGGGTATTGTATCTTTCGAATTCTGCATGCCGAATTGATGGTCATTTTTTGTTAATAAGCAGCAATGCAATATCGTTGAAAAATAGTACAAAAATCAAAGGTCATAAGTTATTCCCTTGTGGAACACCAGACTCATTGGAGAATTGTGACGATATACTGTTATTTAATTTAATTCTTCCGGAAAGATTTTAATTCAATAAAGATTCAAATTGTGAACAAAAAACCGAAACGAGACAGCTTACACCAAAGTAGGTATTCTATGATCAATTTGATCAAATACTTCTTTCAGATCAGTGTAGACGACGTCCATCTGTGCTCTGGCGCAGCAACACTTTCGGACGTGAAACTCAACAAATTTGTTGTAACTGATCCCCCTGGCATGGATACGTGCTGATCAAACGATATGTAACTTAGAGGAGACTAAGCAATTGATTGCTAATTTCTGTTAACGTTATCATAATATTTTATTCATTAGTTTTGCCTCGGATTATTCTGGCCCAGTAACATCATTCATGTTCATGATTTCAGGATCTTAGTCAAGATTCGCAAGATTTCGGATTAAAAACGTAAATTGCGGGATTACACAAAGACATCGCTTTCTTTAGAAAATGTAGAAAATTTCATTTGACTCCATAAAATCAAGTTGAAGACATCAGTTCCTAATAGCGTAGTAAAGGAATCAAGAATTGAAGGAATCAGATTTCATGAAACTTAGCATAAAACGTTTATACAGTGTGTTAAGTATGACAACCTTGAAGTGGTACAACATTCATCATAAATTAGCCAAAGATTATCAAGAAAATTTCAATTTATTTTTGACAAAAGTAAAAATAGCCGAAAAATGCGAAGCGGAACGTAGGAGAAAACTTCCAGACAAAAAATTCAATAATCTAAAACAAAAATATTTCTTTGAATGTCCCCCCCCAAACCGACGGTACAGGTTCTCGAGAACTTTGTAGTCAACCGTTCTTCCCAATACTTCAATGTGGAGCAATCCAAATTACTAAACCAGGGTCTTAATTATGCGATAGCATCCAAGCTAGATTTTGAACAAATAGTTATCGACATCGAGACAGGACTAAATACTTGCAAGCTTCCAATTTCAGAAATTAACGACGCTAGAACTATAATAACGGAAGTTATCAAATAAAATATACCTGACAAATAACATAAACAAGAAATAAAAACAATTAAAGAATTGAGGGAAAAGCCAGTTTTTTTTATTATATAAAAACAAGGCTGACAAGGGAAACAAAGTAGTAATCATGGACAGAGAACAATACGACGCTGACATGAGACAAAAAATTACATCTGAGAGCACAGAGAATAAATCGTCTTCCAGAAATGATCAAAAGAGTAGACAAATCCCTGAAAGAGTGCAAACCAATTCTGGGAGATAATCTAACTCAATTTAAAATTTCAAACCCTTCCTTACCCAAGATAAAGGGACTTCCAAAAATTCACAAACCTGGTAATGAGATCAGGGAAATTATTTTAGCAGTAGGTGCTCCAACCCAAAAACTTGCAAAATGACTCGTAGATGAATTTCAAAGTATGCCAAAAAAAATCCCCAGCCGATCTGTCAAGTGTACACAAGAATTCGCTTTTCAACTTCAGAATTCTGGTGAAATCGAAGAGGACGAAATAGTGGTCTCTTTTGATGTAACCGTCGTATTCCCAAGTTTCAATTCAGCGCCCAGAGCAGTTTTTTTTCGGACTTCACACTGAACCTTACTAAATGGATAACGTTGTGCGAGGGCATAATAACTTTCTTATATCTATTAGTCGCGCCAACGACTGGTCGCTAGCAACTGGATACAACTGTTATATTTTATGAAATAGTTCACAGAATAAAAATGATTTCTTGAACTATACTTTAAATTTTGTGAAATAGTCCACGTGAAAATTTCTAGACCATGTACACAGTTGTACGTAAGTGAAAATAGATTAGAATATCTTCTAAATATCACAAGCGTGCAAGATAGATCGTGAATGATATAGTATTAACCCTTTCACGCTTATGGTGTCACCATCACGGATGTAATGCACCTCAGCGCAAATAAAGAGAAGAATAAAAAACGCTCTTTGCACTTTTCATGCGAACCACCGCTCTTCTCTTTCACAATAAACCTCTTCACCCCGATGTGTGTTGCTCCCGTACGTGCATTCTACTCCATGGCTGCCTGCACACCTCAAAGAGTGGAAATAAAGAGGCTCTTTAGTGTGTATCTTGGTCCCACGCGCACGGATGCTGGGAAGGCAACCAAAAACATTTTAAAAACGTTCTTCCTATCAAACTGTATCTGAATTGTAGTTTTTTTCATAAAACGTTTATTTGACACGGCATTTGCAAAAGCTTTTTTACGCCGGGGTTTTTTTTTACATAACATGTTACAAAAGTTCTTAAGACTATCACGTTATAATAAAAATTCACTTTCTAATGCTAACACTGAGGATAATCATCATTTTGAATATTTTTATTTATACTTTATTTTCTTGAATTTCATTGTAAACCTATAGAATTGTAGTTTGATTCGCCTTCCTACCTGCTTGCCAGTGAGGGGAGGCACTAAAAAGTGGCTCTTCAAGGTGACTCTTTGAACGGAATTGTGTAGCTCTTGCTGCACAGATCTTTCTCTTTTTCGCTTGCAAATTTCTCTTTGTGCGGTCGTTCTGCGCATCGCAGTGTTTTTGTGCTGTTCTATTTTTCATCGGTGTATTTCGCTCTTTGCGGCACATTGTGTGAGCAAATAACAAGCCTGGTCAGCATAACTGTAAACAGAGGGATTCCGTTTAAGTAGTGCTGCCAACGGCAGTTCTAGTTAAACGCAGAAGTTTGAAAATGAAGTTTTGATTTAACTTCTTTGTCTTGCAATATTATTGAAAACTTTTTTATGGTCATTCGCCTCTTTTTGGATTAGAAAAATCTCATTCTAAAAAACATAGGGTTAGAAAAATTTCTAACCCTATATGCGGGGTTGAGAATCGAACCCAGGTGAGCAACGTACAAAGCAATCGATTTACCATCTACGCTATACTCACCCACTTATTGAAAATTGATGAAGCCTATCGATTTAGACTGACTTCGACTATCGTTTCCATGAAATTAGAGTATTGTAAATATTCTAGAATTGCGTTGAGCGTTGGAATGTAAAAATTGAGCAGCTTGTGGCATTTCGAAAAAAATACGCATGTTGATCAAAACAAGTTTTTTGTGTTTCATGATCCCAACAGTTCTAAGAAAAAATAGTGCCGGAACTCTATATATACGGTAGAAAAAAGTTGTCGGTTCTCACGGTAAAGAGGGACAAGTCTATCTTTACCAGGAGACATTCTGGTGGACTAGAATGATTCGTAGTTATGCTGCCTAAGCTCGACCCCCATCAGCAGAAGACAAAAGTTAAGCCCGTAAGGTATTAAACCTGTTCTAATGACCCTGCCATTTCTAAATTCTCTTGAGTGCTATGGCTATAAATTCTCATAACTTTCCATACCCAGTAATCTATAGCTAATTGAATGTAGTAAAAATTTAAAAAA
The DNA here is from genome assembly GCF_030247195.1 of Topomyia yanbarensis. Lineage (NCBI taxonomy): Eukaryota > Metazoa > Arthropoda > Insecta > Diptera > Culicidae > Topomyia > Topomyia yanbarensis. The sequence continues at coordinate 87,924,879 of NC_080671.1, forward strand.
TATGTTACTACATATAGTCGAAATAAAAAAGGAAAAAAGAAAAAAGTTGGTCAAGCAAGGGTTACCGAATCCATGATAATATATGATTTTGTGAGCCCGGATAGTGAGTCGTGACAAATATAGTAGGAATCGTGAATCAGTAAATAATGCGTTAGGATTCTGTAAATTATTTCACGAGCATGAATTGTTAGTAGTGACTTATGCACTAGGAATAATTAACCGGTTTATGATTCCGTCATGATTTTGTGAACTATTTCACGAGCACGAATGGTTCGTCGTGATTAATATATTTGGAACCATGAACTAGTTCATGAATCCACGAATAATACTTTGTATTTTGTGAACTATTACATGAGCCCAAATGGTTCGTCATGATTAATATGCACTCGGGTTTTATTTAGGTGGTTTTTATTTTTGCGCGGTATTTTTCACGCGGTTTTTTCTTTAAGTAGATTTTTGAATTTACGTGGTTTTCATTTACGCGGTCTATACTTCCATAAAAGCATAAGAGTGGATTTTTGTCGAAAATGAGTTATCTGTTGGTTTATATTCTGTATCACAACTGAATCATGATGCACAATTAAGATTACCGGGTTTGTTTAGAAAATATCGAAAAGAATACTATAACATGGTTATCCCATCCATAAGGCTCAATGAAAATGTAAATCTTGAACAGCGGTTTTCTCTGCTTGCTGTTTTTGAATATGAGACTCTTATGCTGTTATGGACAGACGCGTAAAAAAACAGAGTGTACTAGGTTTCATGAACCAGTTTACGAACCTATGATTACATATTGTGCATGAATGGTGAGTAGGGCATTGCAAAAGTTTGTAACCTCAGGTGCCAAATTTCACATCATTTGGACAGTTTCAGACCCTGTCCACTTCGCTTGAAGTTTTTGACATCGATACTATGGAGAAATATGAGGAAGAAATATATTGAGTATTATAACTTTTGAAGTAGTATTTGGAAAATTACAGTTTACACTTTTTCAAAGGAAAACAGCATCTTAACTTTTCAATGGAAATGTTTCTGTTGCTCGAAAAATACAAAAAGTTGGGCTTTTGGAACATTTTGTCCCAAAAATCCCCTGTTCATTATACCTAATCAGCTCTATTCTGCAATTCACACATATTTTGCTGTTTTCCTAATGTAAAAAGTCTCAAAAATTGAACGGTACTTCTGCGACCTTTGTCAGAATACGAGAGGTTGAGGTTCTAGGGCATTTTGTCATTCATATTAAATTTTATCATTTTCTCGTGAATATATCTCTAATATGCTTCAATCGAAATTAATGAAATGTACCTTGTTAAACGTGAAAAATTCTAAGGTAGATTTAGTAGCAGTAGATTTACCATCGGTAAAACTCAGGTGTATTAGATTTTTGGCATTTAGTCTCGATCCCACATTTTATCGTTAAATGGCATATTAACTCTATTTAACAATAAATAATTATTTAATTTACTATTTTCAATGTAAAAAATGTTCAGAAATCACATGGTAAATGTTTTATTTCAGGAAAAATACGGGAAGTTGAGGTTTTAGGACGTTTGGTAAAAAAATGAGGTTTTCTAAACTAAATGTTAAAAAATCTAATGAACCTTGTAGGCAACAAATCAATTTCTATTTTGTTCCTGAGAATTTTCCACGTTCAACAAGGTATTTTTTGTATCAATCGATTGCAGAATAATAGAGGTATATGCACGAGAAAATGATTGAAAATTTGATATGAATGATAAAATTTCCTAGAACACCAACTTCTCGTATTCCGATAAAGGTCGCAAAGGGATCGTTCGATTTGTGAGATTTTTTCACATAAGCAAAATTGCAAAAAATACATCTGATCTGATTGAGACAGGAACCAAGAATTGAGTTTATGATTGTTGTCGTTGATATGTTGTCGACGTTGGGGTCATAACGCCAAGAGAGATTCGGTAAATTGTAATCTCCCTGTATGTTATTATGTTATTAGTACGTCAAGTTACACAAAAAATTGTTTCCGAAATCGTGAATAAATTGCCATCAATTCTGGAACAATCACGTGTTTACGTTACGAAAACAGGACCATGAACAAATATCAAATGTTTTATAATTATGTTCACGGTCTTTGGCGAATTTACGTTTGAATTTTTCTACGAAGTGTGTTACTATGCGAAAATACAAATCCTCTCCTCCCAGCTGTGTTTCTCTACCAATTATGGACAACTCTCGTTAGTATCCGGTCCCAATGAAATGTTGAGTTTTGTGTTAGTAGGTTAAAATATCGCGATGAGTGAGATTTTACGTAGTGATTTTATCTTCCCACCTTTATAACTTTGCCATAGACGTGCACGAATTAAGCCACCAAAAATACGCCCGTTCATTCTGCTTAACACCAACATCGCCATCTGGACCTGAGTAGTTGATACAATTATTTTTTTAAGAACTGATGTAGGAGGAGAATTCTTCGCAAAAATGTCACGAATTAATTTATTCAGAGCAACAGACTCTGGTGATATCGTTTTATGTTATTTTTCAATGCTTATATATTTTTTTCCAAAATATTTACCTTTTTGTAAATATGTGCCAGAATCAATAATATTATTTTTCATTCTATAAGTGCTAATATGTTGCACATATCCAATCGATACGTGGATGTATTCGCGCGGGGCTTTTAGTATATGAAGGAGGCCTCAGAATGTACATGTATAAATAGGCATTTTTGAAATGGGTCGATGGATGTACAGTAGAGATATCGCCTTTCATCTCCAGAGCTGAACATGTGTACATCTATGGAAAATACCAAATATATCATTACCATATATATCATCAAGCATTGCATAAGTCATCACCAAAGAGTAATTCATATTTTCATGTCGGAATGTCGACGAAAAAATTGGGTAAACACCAATATTTCTCTCCTAAGGCAAATTTTTTTTGCGAAAGTACTCTGTGTGCGTGAAGGGCACAAATCCTCACTTAATAAAGTCATGGGTTACGTTTCGATTCTGTCTCATCAGAATTACTTTATTACGTAAAATTTTTCATTCAAATCGAAATCCTGTTGTAGACGTCCAGATATTCAATATCAATTTTATTATGAAATTATTAAACAATTAAGCATGCAGCGATATTTAAATGTATGCATGTATGAAACAACTTAAATATTTTCGATTGATTGACTTTCGAAAGAATTTTGTTAAGCTCTTCTCACCACTATTATACGTTTTGGTCTCTGGCACCCACTAAAACCAGCCAAGGTATTCAAAGGAGTACATTTACCTCAAGTCAGGAACAGCGGTAGTAAAATAAACATCAGAATTTTTAATCACTAGTGGGCTTAAGACATCTAATCGGATGGGCAATTGATATAAGAGATATCGACATTTTCTGATCGAAATTAGACTCTCAAACAAAACAAAGCAAAATAAATGAGTTTCAAAGCTGTTCCAGGTGACGGTATCTTATCGTGGCCCACAGGTTGTTGATCACGTAGTCGACAAATGTGACAACCAGCGCGCCTTTCTAACAAGATAACGTTCCGAGAGACCTGCAAAACATAATTGTCTATGGCTTCATCATTTGTTTTCGCCAAACACTTCTCGGATGTGAACGCAATAGATCTGCCACTAGAGTTATAAAAACAACAGTTCCGAACAGTTAGTGGTGAAAGTTTATTTAGATTCAGGTATATCATTAGTAAGAGCTTTAGCTAATAATTGTTCGACCTACGTACTTGTACCTATCACCGGTGCAGCGAACGTGTTTAGTATGTTGATGTTGAATACTGCGATGCAGCGACAATCTACCAGGCAGTTGATCCAAAATAGTTCTTCGCCAGTTGGAACAGGTGAGCAGCAAACATATAACAGAACACTAGTTCATTACTTCGGAGCTAGATCATAAAGGTGCAGAACCATACCATGCTTTACTATTAGCGCGAGATTCTGCGATTGGATCTCAGTATGTATTCATATTCGCCATAATATACGCCATCGGGCCATCCAATCCAAATGTGTTGTACAATCGAGACTATGTAAATAGTTTTCCTCAAGCGATTAACCCAATGTTTAAGTTGGATTTTTACGTTTCTGAATCTTCTCAGCACAATTAATTTCAGGGATGCCAAGACGGTACCAGTTACTGATTCGAATAGCAAGAATCCAATGTTATTTATTTAGTGATCGTGTCTGTCATGGTGACGAACAATATTTTTACGCAGGGTTCACTATTTTTATTCAACGTGCATTGAAGAGATGGATTGCATGTTTGGTAGTCCAATAACGTATGGGCTTAGACTCTCAGATGGGCGAGGAAAATACTTAAAAATATCAACATTTCTTCACAAAGATACCAGGGACCCATTTATACTTAACTTACTCCGATCAAATTTTAGAACAGATGAAAGTTGAAAAAAATCTCTGATAAGTAGTTTTGCGATTTTGGCTGAATGAAAAAAAAAACAGCTCAGCAAGCTGATTCGGCAGTAAGACTAGATAAGACAAAACATTTTCGCCAGCGCAGCTGCGAAACCAAAGACGTAGAGTTTGTTTTTGATTCAGTTGCCGATGATGGAGCCATTCAATAGCCAACCTGCGCGTAATGACTTGTCCGAAAATAGCCGGCGAAGGCGAAGATGATGTGCGTTTTTTAATGTGGCAGATTTTTTGCCTGATCACCGGTTTCGGGTTTAATGGTTATGTTCAAGCTTGAATTAATTAAAAGTTTCCATTATACTACGAATACTATACTGTTGTGCGTATTAATTCAGTTAGCTATAAGCGACTAAGAGTTTTTTTATTATGTACAAGAGGCGGAAACAGTTACTGCGTTAAACGTACTATGACGTTTGATTGTGATTGAAGAATAGTAATTGGTTGGGTTACTGTGCCAGTCGGACGATCAGAAGATATGCGGATTTTCCTATAAATCGCTTAGATGACACGGTTTGTTGCGGTAGATTTGCAGTCAGGGTCGTCGTCACACTTGTAGCCCGAGTGGGTAGTAAGATCACTCCTGGTGCGTTTATGCAAATGAAGTCCTTGTACAGTGAGGATTTCAGACGCTCTCTTGGATTTCAGACACACTCTTGGAGGTTGATCGAATCCTGCGCATACAATTAGCCAATCCGTGCCGAGATTGTTTTGAAGCCTCTATAGAAACAGGTGACCAACAATATTTTTTAGGATCGAATTGATTCAAAACTACTAGCTGGAATTGTTCATAACTTGCGATACCCATCAAGGGCATAGCCCGATTTTCAAATTTGGTAGAAAAGTTTTAATAGTCATGGGTGCGTTTCGACTTCGTCTCATCAAAAACCGACACTAACTTTTTGTCGGAATAGATTAGCGCCGGCTTGATGCTAAATCCCTAAAACTAAAACACATTTCTTGAGCGTTTTTTTCAAAAAGGCCTATCTACAATGAGGAACTCTCTTTGTTTACTTTCTCTTTCGATTTTTACGGCGTCACTATAGCACTTTTCATTTATTTTACAGTACAGATCAAAAGACGGTGGTTTTGACTAGCATATTATGCAAAAAGTTGAGGGATAAATGTTAAAGCGACCGAATTATTAACAGAAGAGCAAGTAAACAAAGAGAGTCACGCATTGTAAATATGTCGTTTTGAATAAAGGGTCTAGATTTTGTGTTTCAATCGAACGACTGGTCAAACGTGATGTCCCGTCTAAGCAGAAGTTCTGTTTATGCCGATAAGACACAGTGAAGCCGAAACTTGTCTTGGCTTAGTAGGCAAAAAAAATCTCCCCATTGAGAAATTTTGGTGATTATCCAATTTTTCTCCTTAGGGGGAAATATAGCATAGAAATAATTTGTTTAAGGCTTTTATACGAAATTAAAATATTCAGGTTCAGATTTTCACCACCGTAATTGGAACTGACCAGAATAAGATCACATAGGCTGTCTGCCCAATCCCTTCGCCTCTCCATCTAAATCAGAGAGAGGGAGAGAGAGAGAGGGAAAGAGTGCGAGTCGGCAGTAAGACAGCTAGCTTGTGTCAAGTATATATTCTCTTATAAGAAAATTAGGGCATTGCAAATTCTCAAAGACCTCCCCCTCTCATAGTGTGACAAATGTCAAAGTCAGCTCAGATGCCAAATTTCACATTATTTGGACAATTCTAGACTCTCGCTCACTTCGCTTGAAATTTTTGAAATTGGTACTATGGCAAAATATGGAGGAAAAATATATTAAATGCTATAACTTTTGAAGTAGCAATTATAAAATTGCAATTTATACCTCTTTTTAACAGAAATAACCTTAGTATTCGAATGGAGATATTCCTGTTTCTAAAAAAAATACGGGAAAGTGGGGTACTGGGTACTTTTGGCCCCAAAATCCCTTATTTTTAATAATTTTTCTGCTCCGTCATGCAAATCATACTTATTTTACAGTTTTTCTAATGTGAACAAATCTCAAAAATCGAACGGAACCTTTTTGATCTTTGTCCGTATACGAGAAGTTGGGGTTATAGAGTCCTTTGTCATTCATATTAAATTTTATCATTTCCTTGCTCGTGCATATATCTATTATTCTTAAATCAATTTTAATAAAATGTACCTTGTTGAACGTGGAAAATTCTTAGGAATACATCAAAAATAGATTCGTTACCGGTAAAATTCAGAAACATCAAATTTTTTGACATTAACTCTACAAATCACATTTTTTACATTTCTTATAAAAGAAATGTATAGAATTCGCTCAAACTTTCAAGATTTTTTCCGAGGCCCGGAGGGCCGAGTCTTATATACCAATCGACTCAGCTCGACGATTTGGGACAATGTCTGTGTGTGTGTGTGTGTGTGTGTGTGTCTGTGTGTGTGTGTATGTAACGGACAAATTCTCATTCGTGTTTCTCAGCAATGGCTGAACCGATCTTATCCAAACCAATTTTAAATGAAAGAACTAAAAAATAGTATGAACGCTATTAATTTGTTTTTGATTCTGATGTTTAGTTTTTAAGATATGAATGTTTGAATGCGTAAAAATGGCGTTTTTTGCAGTTTTTTTAAATTATCTGCCGGAATTGACAATACAGATTACCAAATCATATGTTTTTAGACAGCTTTAACGAATACCTTTCGAACAAGCTATAGATTGTTGAAATCGGACTATTATCAAAAGAGATATTTAACATTAAATGCGGACGAAAGATTTTTATCATTTCCCATTGCCAGAAATATGACCAAAAACATGTAATCTATTATTAACGCCAAAACGGCTTATTTTAGGTCAATAGTATCTTCGGAGAATTTAATGGAGGAAATATGCCCTTTCTTTTGGTATTGTGCTTTTGCTGATTAATCCCCCTATGAGTGAGATATTTTCACAAATTTTCTTGGAAGTGATTATATCGAAATGATGCCTTCAGCAAATTTGTAGCTCTTACTTTTGCAAATAACTTTACTGAAGACTTCAAATATCTATTTTGAATACTTTAAAAGTTATGGCTTGTTGTTTGTGGATTACTCTTTGTCGCCTATTTATTGTTCAATATAGAAATAATCCATTGAAATAAGCCAAACATTATTTCGACAAATCGAATTTTGTATTTCATTTTTCTATCTACAACCGCTAGAAATAATCACCGCACCGAACACCTCCAAGTTGTCTGGAAGGAACTTGATAACTTATCAGTGCAAAAATGTTCTTTTGTGCGAACCTTCTGACTGCAATTTTTCTAACTAATGACCATCGGATCGATCTGAAACATATCGGAAAATGAAAAGCCAAATAAATAACTCCAAGCAACGGCGTAGCCCAGAGAAGGTTTTGGGGTTTAACACCATACAACCCCCCCCCCCCCCCCCATCACACCCAAAAAAATATTGGATTGAAGTTGAAAATTTATTGATGCAGACTGATTTAATTCAATATTACAATAACAATTATCTGATCCGTAGATTGATAACCTGTTGTTGTAAACATCATGAGGACTTTTGATAAATTGTCGGAATGGGGTCCTGATATGTACCTGATCTATTGGTCTTCATTTCACAGTTGTCTAATAGCATCAATATCAAATTCCTGCCTGAAAACATTCCAATAGAAAATTACAGAGTTCTGTAATCAATCATAGTCCTCAGATTTATTTTCAAATTGATCTCGTTTTTGTAGAGATGTACTGTAATAAGGGTCTTTATTTAATAGGAAGAGAAGTTAAAATTGATTTAATGTCTATGAAACATAGAACTGCTCACCAAAAAAATGCATAACTTTCAGCATTTGCCAAAAATGTTTTTGCCTTTCTCATTCACTCTAAAATTAGTCAATCTAATCCCGACCCGGAGGGCCGAGTGTCATATGCCAATCGACTGAGTTCGTCGAGATCGGAAAATGTCTGTGTGTGTATGTATGTGTGTATGTGGAAAAAATGTGACCTCTGTTTCTCAGAGATGGCTGGACCGATTTGCACAAAGTTAGTCTCAAATGAAAGGTACAACCTTCGCATCGGCTGCTATTGAATTTTTTATTGATTGGACTTCCGGTTCCGGAGTTACGAGTTGAAGAGTGCAACCACACAGCAAATTCCCATATAAACTGAAATGAAAAATTTTCAAAATCAAATTTGTATTTTGACTTTTTTTGGACTTTGGTACATTTTTGTCTTTCTCATATAGAAAGATTATGCAATCACTCTAAAAATCGTCAATCATACCGGCCCGGAGGGAGTATGCAGTGAGGGGTAGCTACTTTAAAATTAAAACTAGTTTAAAATTTCTTAACAAGTTGAAAATTTTCGGCAGGATCTGGAGCTCCCGGACCTTTCTCCATGATCCGCCCCTGGTTTCAAGCGACGTTTCAGTATCACATAGTATCTCAAGATCGTGGCTGTCGATCCATTGTATGTATGTGCAAATCGTACTGAACATGTAATATTCATTTCCACCATTGTATTGAACATAACCAGCCATGGAATCGTAGTCTGGACAAATGAGACAAGCACAATTGCACCACTAGGTGGATTAAGACAGGTTTTTTTTGGGAATGCGTCGAGTTGAGACGAAAACGTAATATGATTAATAACGAGGATAACACTTTCCGAATGTAGAGAGAAATTTATGAAAATAAACGATTTCCATTCGATTCTAGCAGGTTCTGATCGATTTTGATGAGCATTTGATTTTTGTTGTATGACCAATTATATGTATAGGTCAAATGTTTAAAAACAGTAATTTAAGGTCAAGATAGCATCATTTTGAAACCACCAACTTCGGAGGTTTAGTATCTTCTATGAGTTTTACAAACGTTAAACAGCGCATCATTTGATAAAATAATTTTGACGGTATATCGTCCAAGAAGTATTTATGGTGATTTTTCTCAGGTTAATATTCATGACTACAATAAAGTCTCAACAAATTCGCTAGACACGAACTCTGTTACCATTTTCTGAAAAATTAATTCTGCATAATTTTAAAACTTCAAAAATTACGGTTTCGGAATTATGCCGTTTGGACAGTATGATCGATTTTCACCAAACCCCCACCAAACCGAATTTCTGGCTACGCCGCTGACTTCAAGTAAGTAGAAACAAAGTCGTTCTACACTCGTTCACAAGAAACTTCTTCGAATGCTGAATATCTATTATAATACATTGAAACCCTGATTTTATCAGCCAAAAATGAACATACGTTTGATGGGCTCTAGCAGACGAACAAGACTGAATTCGAGTAAATCCTTTCTTGAGCATGTTTTCCTTATCATGAAGATGGAAATATGCAAAAATAAAAAGTTCATCATAATCAGAAATAGTTATCAGACTACATCAAGGGACGGGAAGAATATTTTAACAGCTTCAGTTTATTATAAAGAAAAAAAATTGCCCGATTTAGTCAATGTCCCCATTTTGTCAGCCTAAAATACACCATAAGACTGATAAAAATGGGTCTTTATTGTATGTATTATTCACTGTGTTTCACATTAATAGGTACATTTCATTTTTGGGGATTTTTTATTGTATCGAACTACAACAATTTTTAGGTAATTTTCAAGGGGTTTTTTATAGACTTCTTCCAAAATTTGGCGAACCTATTCCAATTCGTATACCAATTAATTGGTATACTTAAGGGTTAATATGTTGCAGATAGAGAAAATACTGAAATTTTCAGCTTTTTTCTTACACAATATTACGAAAGATTATTAAACAATTTTTCTTAATAAGTTTTGTGAAAATTATAAACTATTTGAAATTTTTTAATAGTATAATTTTTTTTATTTAACCGTGATTTTTTAATAAATAGTGACCATCGCTTCACAACGTAGTCTATTTTTCATGGCTTGCGGTGAGCACGATCTCTCGAATTGCTGAACTGAAAATTATGGAATAGAAATTAATTTTTAGTATTCTTTACTTTACTCGCCGCGCAGATAGCTCTGAATTAGACCCGCTGGTGGCCTAAGACGATTTCGCTAGATTTTCAGTGCACTGTGCACACAGTGCATTAACGCAAGTGACGGAAGGTTATCGAAAAGTTTCGTGAAAATGAAAATTCCAGTAATGATGATGATTTTCCCAAACGGTGCGTTTTCGAGAGGTTTTTATTTGTTCTTTGGCATTAGGATTAGCGATAATAATTCAAATCAAGGATACTACTGGGAAGTCACCTTTAGAAAAAGTCGATGTCGAAGTAAAATTTGGAACTATGCACGCATGCACTTCAGAGATAGCGTGATATAAGGAGCTGCGATTTCATTTCAACGCTTTTTTGTGAAAAGGGCGATACTAACAAATGTAAACATAAGGCTTTTTTCATACATGCGAATGAGGGCTTTGAAACGCAACCAATTAACCTAAAAATTTTGATTCTACGATATTGCTTTCTTAAACTACAGCAAAAAATACAACGGGCGAAACTGTATTTTTGTTTGTTTATTTAAAGTTTCGTCCTCCACGCTCCATGCAAACAAACAGGGCGATACTTGTTTTGCTAGTAGTTTAGAAGCGAAACTGTCATTTTCGTATTTTTTTAGGATTATCAAGCTGATATCAGCTGTAAATAGTAACAATGATCGCTATTGAAAAAAACCCGGACGAAATCGGTGGTGTAGAACTGTAGTTATTGTAAAAAAACGTAAGAACGATATTTCAATGCTGATAGGTGGGACCGAAAAAGTAAACAATCGCCAAAGAGTAAAGTATAAACTTCAAATCGATTCAAAAAAAATGCGATTTTTTTGGCTCAGTACAATATATAACCCCTTTAGGAAAATTCAGTTTTCCCACCACAATTTAGATATTTTATTAACAGAGCATTAACAATAATTCGTATCTATGTCTATTTTATGGGCCATTTTTTCGCTTCCCATTGATTTGATTTGAGATTTCTAGCACTGATGTTGTCCTATGCTAATTTGAGCGATTCTCTGAGTCCTGCCATTTTCCCATGTAGTATGTGTTATCAAAAACATCGCGAAGCATCAAGTTCTAAATGTTCTCAAACGATATAATATCCGAAGAGAGTGATAAGAGTTATAAGAAATGTCTCATCACACTGTTAGGTGGATTAAAAGCGTTTTTTCATTAAATGTCCTAATACCTCTACTTCCCCTATTATTATATTTTTGTGAAATGTATAATTAAAGTTTTAGAATAGAATACTTTTTCGAGAAGTTGTTGTTGCAATTTATTGACGAAGTGATTTATTATTATGATCCCAATTAAATGCAAGTAAATGGAGTGAGTTGGACAGCTTACTGTGGAATCGTATAATAATAAATAAGCGCTATGAACACATGAGCTCTTATTTTTATCTTTGAAATCAAAAATATCTTCTTTGATTATTCCAAATGAGTCACTGAATCGATCAAAACAGTCGATTATTTTTTGCGAGTGAATCGGACAAAATTCGCTTTCGAAACTGAATCAACCAATCAGAACAGACAAATTTTGATGACAATTTATTCAGAAATTTTGGAACCTATTTTTCCGTGGAATAACAAAAACTGCCAGTTGCATACAGGTTTAGTTCTAACAGCGTACAAGTAGTAATGCAATTGTGAGATTTTTGATAATCATAGACGAACCTGTTTACAGGAACTGAAACCTGTCCAAATATTGTAAAGAGCTTTAGTCTTATCAGAAGGGTTTGGTGTTCCTTCCAAAATTGAAATTACATGTAGCGAATTCTATTGCTATTTGTTTACATTTACGCTTGCTTTACGTTACAACTCTCCCATTGACCGATTGACGCGCCAATCTGCGAATTGCGTTTGGCTGGTAAAAATTATCAGCTTGCAACGTTTTGAGGTGTTGAATAAATATTTAGGTACTATTTCGACAGAAGGGTAACCAACCATACAAAACTGTTAGACACGTGCCACTCGCATGACGCTGTGACCAAATTGGTAAATTTTTTCATCGATTATCTCCTGCAGCGAAGTGGAAAGTCGTAAAAAGCGTCTAATTTTTTTAGCTTCATGAATCACTGCGGCTGAATAATTCTAGTTTGTTCGGTTATTTTGTTTATGAATACTGATTAAAATGCTTTTCACAGTTATAGTCAATATTACTCAGAATTAAATGACAAGCTCAGGTGACTTTCAGATGACAAATTATGGTGATGCGTTGAAGCCATGTAGTTACTTTTTTTTAGATGTGATCTCTGAACTAATATATGAAATAATTAACATTAAAAGAATAATATTTAAAAACATTTGCGACTGGTTTCGATAAATGCTGTGTTGAATGAGAGTCGATGTAGTGTAGAAAAAGAAATTGATCTGTTTAAAGCAGCTGAAAATTTCTGAAAAAATATGTCATCGGATTCGGCTAATGTAATTTTTGTTGTGGTGAAAAAGTGAGCTAAGTTCGTGATTTTTTTAAAGCGTTTTATGCAAATTTTATTTGAAAAAGCGAATGACAGTTCGTTTGTTGTACTACCGAAGATAGAAAAACCAAGTTGAGTTATGGCCCATCCCCCGCAGAGGTTTGCGGTGAACGCTCTCCAAGCCGAACCGCTCAACTGAAATCCAAAAACCAAAAAAAATATTGAAGAAAAATGTATTGTGGTGTACTCGAACGGATCGGTTCAAGTACACCACAACACATTTTTTTCTTGCAAAAACACATGTTAACCAAAAAATTAAGCTTTTTGGTGTTCTAAATTTTAAACAAAAATTCATTGCGAAGAATCGAAAATATTTTTATGTTATTAAATATTTTTCTATAGATAATGATTGTGCTATATTGCTCATTAAGGACAAAGTTGATCGTAACCATTTAAATTGATGGTAACAATACCTGTTAGTTGAAAAAATGATGATGTTTAACGTTTAGATTTTGTCTCATCAGTACTGTGCATTCAGCTTGACTGACCAGCAACCACAAACGGTTAGACCAATCCAACGGGATATCATCCGTGGCCAATCACTTGCAGTTGAACATAAGTAATGTTCCTGATTAGACTCTAAATCCATGGCTGTTGGTCACCGCGGCACCATACTGATGAAACAAGACCAAAACGTCATTATTATAGCAGAGGAAAAGGTTGAATATATGTATAATATTATTCATCAAATTCTCCCCTCTTGCAGGTTGATGGGATTGACGTTATTGTATACATCATTAAGCCACCATAATTCGATAGAGTTATCTAAATGTAAGGACCTTGGCTCTTTTTAGTTTCTATTTTTACCAAGTTCTACTAGTAGAGGTTAAATAGTTCTCATGCTAACCTTAGAACGTTGCACTTGCGTTTTCCACCCTAGAACGTTGCACTGGGGTTCAAATCTATCCCACGCGTTTGATCGCAATTTTCGCATGTAAAAACGCAAACAAAAGAAATGTATAATACATCATTTTCTTCGTTTTTTAATTGCGAAAGCAGATGTGTGAGTGAAAGTAAGGAATTTATTGAATCAATGCTACATAAATTGGTTTGAACAAAAAAAAATTTAAAAAATCGTGGTTTTGACTTTTTTCACAAAAATTACTATAACTTTACGAATCATTATTTTTAAAAACTATTAAAAAATAAACAATAAAACAATAAAAATCAGCAATAATAAGAACGATTTTTTTCTACTTCAAAATTAAATTAAATTAATTGAGTAAATGATTAAAAACGAATATATAATACTAATTGTTATTTACGTAGTGAAACAACCAGTATTTAAATTGGTATTGTCACGAATTACATTTCCACTGAAAGCACGGAACCTGACGAAACACTAACGGCAACCGTACACTGGGGTACAAATGTACCCCACGCCAACTTTGACACCTGCTTCCACGAAGACTATAAGCAAACTGGTTATACCACCTTTTCCTACTCTTACTAGGAACTCTAAATTGCATTATGGTTGGGGTCTCAGGTCAGTAAACGCCGAATTCTCGTCTTCACACGGCTCCAAAGATGGCTTGGGGTATATTTTACCCCAGTGCAACGTTCTAGGGTTAATAATCCACCAATCATTATGACAACTCAGGATTTGATTTTTATATTAAACCCGCGTCAAGATTTTGATTACAATATGCCTTGATAGTGGTGTATCGAAGAAGCCGGGAGGGCTAATGTTCTATATTTTTCCAATCTTTACCTGCTCACAACCAACAATCACCCAAGAAAAAAATAGATAAATGAAAAAGTATATGCTATATGTGGTGGTTGTCTATTCAAGTATTACTGGTGTTTAAGTACTATTGTATATTTGTCATGTGATGATCGTAATTTTAGCTGTATCTTGTAGCTGTCTAATCTATTACATCTCTTATCTATAGCCTTTTATCTCTTCTTTTCGAGTCTCATATTGCTATTCTACACACGTCTTAGGCTGGACCAGTTGCCCATATTCGCCAGATAACACGTTTCATGGTGACATGACCGGAAACTCTAGTTGATACGAGGGAACATACTACCTACTGGCATCTGAGCCGCAAACTATAAATTTATTATCGGATTCACGACTCGCGCGATCATTCAAGAACACACGCGAATATGTATATAAACGCGAAGATACATACACGCTAACACACGCGAAAAATACGCTAACATACACACGCTTGAACTCTTTTCGACCAGCCACGCACACCTACGTCCGCGATCTCGCAAATATCTATTACACCTCGGTGAAGAAGTGAACGTATCAACACTCATAAATTCTCAAATCTCCAAAAACACCCCGCGCGCGCGATCACAAATTGGTCACGTCCGAAAGTCTATCCTCGATATTACAAGCCTAGGCCCATCCCGGGCAAATTCTCATGGGTTCAGGCACCATAAAACCCCTTGAAATGGTCCGTGCCAAATTTCGCACCCATCAAAGTACCATGAAATGGTCTCAGAAACTCATAAATGCACCGAAATATAGTTTTTATATGGGTACTATTGGACCTTGATGATGGTGTTGTTATGGGATGATCCCATTCAAAAGACTTTCAAAACACCATGCAGTGGAGGTGAAATTTTACCATGACCAAGGGGGTATTATGGGCTTTTTATTTGGCCGGGATGCCTTCAGCTGGACGAATCAAGAAAATACGTTCATACCTATTATACCACACGTCTCATGGTGACATAACCGGGAACCCTAGTGATATGGGTGAACCCACTCTCTGCTAGAATCTGATGCATAAACCGAAAATTTAATATCAGACTCACGATTCGCGCGACCGTTCCAGAACACACGCAAATATGTGAATTGCCACACGGCGACAACATAACGTCAGCATATAAACGTTTGAGCCCCTCGCGATCATCCAAGCAACCTACACCCGCGATATCGAAGACATGACAACATCGCGGTGATAAGATGGACGTCTCAGTACTCAAACTTATAAAGGCGATACCAAGCGTCAATCTACAAACTCTCGCACTCGCGCGATCATGAGTCGGGCACGTCCGGAAGTCTCTATCCTCGGTACCAACCGTTTAGGTCCATGTATTCAATTAGAACAATCAATAAAAACCCATTTCAATCCACCTAGTGGTGCAATTGTGCCTTTCTCATTTATCCAAACTACGATTCCAATGTCTATTACATATTCAGTGCGATTTACACATACGTACAATGAATCGACAGCCACGAACTTGAGTTGCTATGTGTTGACGCTGAAACACTTGAAATCAGCGGCGGATCCTGGAGGAGGCTTCGGGAGTTTGAACCCCACCAAACATTTTCAACTTGTTACGAAATTTTAAATTAGTTTCTCAACTCAAAATCATTTCAAACCAAATTTTTCACTGGTTTTGCAGACCCACTAGGAACTTATTACATTTATTCTGGAGAAACTAGAAAATGTTATTCGGCTAGGGAGGTACATGATGAGGAAAGGGCGGTTTAGGGAAATGTGGTGAGTGATGTGGGGGCAGGGAGTACCCCTCACCGTATCCCCCAAATTACGCCCCTGTTAAAATACAGAAAACCGATACAAGTCAAAAAAATTAAGGAATAAGTTGACGATGTTCAGAGAGATTGCATAACCTTTCTATAGGAGAAAGGCAAAAATGTTATTTTGCTGTGTGTCCGCTTTCTTTTCAACCCGTAACTCCGGAACCGGAAGTCGGAATCTAATGATATTCAATAGCAGCCTATGGGAACGTTGTACCTTTCATTTGAGACTAAGTTTGATGAAATCGGTTCAGCCATCTCCGAGTAACCGATGTGCACATTTATGGTTACATACATACATACATACCTACACACACATACGCACACACAAACAGACAATTGCCCAATTCGACGAACTGAGTCGAATGGTATATGACAGACGGCCCCCTGGGCCGGGATTGAGTTGGCGATGTTCAGAGTGATTGCATAACCTTTCTATAGGAGAAAGGCAAAAAACAAAAAAAAGAAAAAAATTACTCTCATATCCACTAGACAACATGTTTCATGTCGACATGACCGGAAACTCTATTGATATGGAGTAACTCATTCCTTGTCAGAATCTGAAACGTACACTTAAAATAAAATATCAGCATAACGGTCCGCGCGACCTTCCAAGAACACACGCGAACATGTGAACGACCACACGGTTACACACACGCGAGCACAGGCGACAAACACGTTAACATACGAACGCTTAAGCCTTTCGCGATCGTCCACGCACCTACGCCCGCGATCGTGCTAACTTTGTAACACTTCGGCAATGAACGCTTTAGTACTTAAGAAGTTACAAACGCGAACCCACAAACGCCGGTGTTCGTGCGCTAATGTATCGGTCACGTCCGGAAATATTTACCCTCCGTCCTAGCAACTTAGGTCCATACATTCAGTTTGACCAATCAAACAATAACGTTCATAACCACTAGACAACACGTTCCTTGGCGACATGACCGGGAACTCTTGTGATATGGAAGAACTGACGTTCTTCTAGTATTTGAACACTGAAAATTAAGTATCAGATTCACGGTCCGCGCGCTATCATCCAAGAACACACACGAATATGCGAAAAGACACTTGAATTTATACACGCGAAGTTACACGTTAGCACACGCGACATACAAACGCACACGCGATCGAACACGTTAACGCACAAACGCTCGAGCCCTTCGCGATAATACACGCGCTCACGAAATCCTCACAAAATATCTGAACCTTACAATGAATATCACATTCAGAATCACGGCCCGCTGCAATTGGCCTGAAGCAGTGTTTTAGTCAGGGCCGCCTTCAGACTACTCGGGGCCCCCCTGGGACACTATTGAACAAAGGGGCCCCTATAGTTTAACAGACGTAAAGAGATTAAGTGTTACATTCGATGAATCTGATTAAGTGTCACATCACAAAGATGAACTCAGCATATCATATTTTGCTTCAAGGGTTCCAAAATGAGACATTATGTAATGGCAGTTGATTAGAAAAATTGATGCGAGAAGTATCCATCGTAACAATTGAGGTTTTATGGCACTCTTAAAGTCCTTTTTAAAACTTAGAATGCACTTGTAGTGTGCTGTAACACTATAATTCAATACCAATTCTTTAACAGGGGTAAAGAGATTTTTGTAAACAAACTTATTTCGCTCATTATTCCGCTGCCTAGTTGAATTACATGAAAAAAACACAGGAATCAACATCTTTACCCTGGGTAGAATCAATTTCAAATGTTTTCTTGGTTGAAATTATAACAATTTAAGAGAAATCAGCAAAACAAAACAGTTTATTTGCAAATCTTATTTGGCTCTATTCAAAAGTTGATATGGAATTGTTACTTGGGTATGTTTGACGTTTCATTGAATAATTGAATGCAGTTGGCAGTATACGGGGAGAATTCACATTCCTTAGTTCCATTGCGTTGTTTTAGGATGAAGAGTTTCTTGGTCAAGAAGGCGGAATAATAGAGTAGGGCAGATTTACCGTAAATTTACCATTATTTTTTCTCAGGTCAGAAAAGAATTCTTCGTACTTCATGGTGCGTTTAAGGCTGTTTTCGTAAACAATGCGCTCGGCTATGTGTAACAGCGTAAATATTACATCTTTTATATGTATACACTACTACATGATACACTGCTAGTTGGCAAACATCTTGGGACAATGGAGATATGGGACGATGGCTACACTCAATTATCCCTAAAGTATCAACGAAGGCAT
This sequence comes from Topomyia yanbarensis, assembly GCF_030247195.1. NCBI lineage: Eukaryota > Metazoa > Arthropoda > Insecta > Diptera > Culicidae > Topomyia > Topomyia yanbarensis. The sequence continues at coordinate 87,943,411 of NC_080671.1, forward strand.
GGTTCAAAGGATTGGATGTAAGTCGGGACTTCATCCGTGTGATGTCTAGGCTCATGTCCAATCATTATACTTTAGATGCGCATCTCCGTCGTATTGGGCTCGCTGAGGGCAATCATTGTGCTTGTGGAGAGGGTTACCATGACATTGAGCATGTTGTTTGGTCCTGCACTGAATATCGTGAAGCCAGATCACAATTAGTAGATTCTTTACAAGTCCGAGGAAGACCAATCCATGTTCCTGTTAGAGACATCCTGGCGTATCGCGATCCTCTATACATGGCACTTATCTATCATTTTCTAAAAACAGCGTCTGTCAAAATTTAATTAAATTCATCTCCTCATACTCTCATCCAAGGCTAATCATGTAAGGAAAAAATCAAACAATAAAGTGATTTCAGTGTTAGTTTTAGACAAATTACTAGTATAGTTAAAATTAGTCTTAAGGATTTTTGTAACGTGCTATGTAAAAAAAGAAACTGGCGTAAAAAGCTTCTGCAAATGCCGTGTCAAATAAACGTATGGAAAAAAAACTACATGATACACTGAAACCCCCATTTACGAACTCTTTTTTACGAAATATTCGATTTACGTAACTTTTTTTACGAACTAAATTCGAAATTTGAGGCTGTACAGTACACTATGAAGTTTTACGAAGTTAGCTGACTGTTACTAATAAAAGTTGGGTATTTTCGGAATGGGGTTGACGAATACATGATGGAAATTGATGTATTGAGCCATTTTGTTTTCCAAGATGGCGACTTCCGGTTTATATAGATTCTCTATAGCCTCAACAACATGGGTATTTTTGGAATGGGGATGACGAGTACATGACGGAAATCGATGTCTCGAGCCATTTTGTAATTCAAGATGGCGACTTCCGGTTTAGATAAATTCTCTATAATCTCCGTCCTCGATTTCCGTCATTTCCTTGTCAAGCCCGTTCCAAACATAGCTACAGTGAAAACCCTTTTTATCAGCCCCTTTGTGAATTTTAGGCTGATAAAACGATGCACATCTCTACTTATTTTAAGCAGAAATGCAAAAATTAAAAAATTGTCCGTTTTCATCATCTCATTGTCAATCCCAAATCTGTGATCGAAATACAATGTTGACTTGAAGTTATTTATTAGTCCACCACAACTTAAAACAAAATTGTACATGCGGAATAATAATGACAATTTTGAAACATTGTATAGAAATTAATTTACAATTGGATTAAACTGCAAAATCGTTCAAAAATAGTCACCTCCTTATAGCACTTCGCAAATTCTCTGCCAGACTAGTTCAATATTTGAGCAATAAAAATGGCTTGAGTACAGAATGTATAATGAGTGTATAAATAGATGAGTACATAGCGGCTATGCTGGGAATACGAAGATCTCAGGTTCGAAACTGGAAGTAAATCGTAGCAGGTAATTTTAATAATTGATGTTCCAGTAACTCCAACCTCACCCATGAAAAACAATCTACCAGTGTGGGCGTAACTGTGTCTTATAACAAAATTATGGAAATTTCATCCTGATTTTTTTATTTTCATAATATTATTTTTTTTAAAATACTTCTTGTTACCACATTGGGGACCATAAGCTGCATAAACCTTCATGTGTGATTGTAAAGCTGATCATATATAAACTCAAAATGATAAGTTAGATGATTGTATAATGCTTCTGATGAGTTCAAAATTCGTCGCAAATCACATAGTTCTACTATGCCGATTTGTTGTACGTATATGGCCTCCACTTCTGTTCACATAGAAGAGATCTGTGCATTTTATACCATCAATTCATATCGTTGAAGAGTACAGTTCATCAAATTGCAACTTATTAAAGTGAATCAAAATGTTGGCTGGGAGTCGCCATCTTGGATTTCAAAAAGGTTCCAATTGTCCATTTTCATCTACTTGTCCAGCCCGTTCCAAAAATTCTCCCAAAATTACGATTATCGACAATTTTTCACAACCGTAAGTAGCAATCTTGGATTTCAAAACCTATTTTAATCCACCTAGCGGTGCAATTGTGCCTTTCTCAATCATGAATCACGAGAATGTGTGCGTTGTTTATATTCATTGAAAGCTTTTAAATGCATATATTACATTTTATTATTATACATCACATGACAACTATATACAGGAAAATAAATCATTATTCGAGTTCTAAAATTTTGCAAAAGAAAAAACCGCCACGGTAATATTGAACTGAAAAAAGGTGCAAAATCGGCAAAGTCCCAAAAAGTCGATTTTTATATAAAAAAAATTTTCGAGATAACATAAAATCTCGACGTTTCATGCATTTTAAAGATGTTTGGCATCAAAAATACGAATTCGATTTCTGAAATTTCATGGGGTCCCCCCTTTGAAAAAAAAATTTGAGTTCCGGCTTATATGGGAATTTCATATGTGACCGGACGGTTTAGTCTATATTTCCGGAACCATATAAGCGATCCGTACGAAATTTTATAGACATCTATGGGGCTATTATAGCTATCATTTGGGACTAAGTTTGTGAAAATTGGCCCAACCATTTCCGGGAAACTGATGTGAGTTCGTAAATTTTGAAAGATGGCCGCTTTTCCCGGGCACTTCCGGAACCGTCTATGGTGGTTAATGTAGTCAACGAAAGTTTGGTTGGCCGTCGGTGACCTAGAACAGCAAATTTAAGTTGTTTGAGAGACATTTTAGCGAAATTTTTACCTTTTTTGCTTTCATCGGAGTATCGGTTTGAATCACAATTTGCTATGTGATCGCACGCCACAACCTGTAACTCCGGAACCGGAAGTCGGATCGGGATGAAATTAAATAGCCATTTACGGGGACGCAATACCTTTCATTTGAGGCCAAGTTTAGTCGAATCGGTCTAGCCATCTCCGAGAAACCGATGTGACTGTTATTCTGAATTTAGATACTTCCGCCGGGGCTTCCGGAACCGAGGATGGTGGCCAATGTGGCCAAATAGACTTTGAATGGATGTTAGTGACCTAATACTACAAATCGAAGCAGTAGTGGACATATTTTGGAAAATTTTTCACCTTTATACATTCATTGCAGAATTTATTAAAATCGACATTTTCTGCGTGTTCGTACTTATCACCCTGTAATTCCGGAACCGGAAGTCGGATCCATTAGAAATTCAATAGCAGCCTATGGGAACGTTGCACCTTTCATTTGAGACTAAGTTTGTCAAAATCGGTTCAGCCATCTCTGAGAAAAATGAGTGACATTTTTGGTCACATACACACAAACATACACACACACATACATACATACACACATACATACACACACAGACATTTGCCGAACTCGACGAACTGAATCGAATGGTATATGTCACTCGGCCCTCCGGGCCTCCGTTAAAAAGTCGGTTTTCAGAGCAATTGCAATACCTTTCTATTGAGAAAGGCAAAAAGGTTCCAATTGTCCATTTTCATATATTCCTTGTTTTGACGTCAGTCTTTGTTTTTTCTTTTTCAAGGATTTTTATGAACGTGTCCACTGGAAAACCACGTATATGGCACCCCTATCCTACTTGTATTGAACTGACATAAGTCAACATCTCAGCGGGCACACAAATTATGGGCCCCACTGACAGTTCAAATTGTTCTGCTTGTTTTGCTCGAAGCTCGATTTTCACTAGTCAGAAACCGTACGGCATGACTCAATTTTTAGACATTTGTTAAAAAGCGAAAATATTGGATAGCTGACTGAAGAAATGTGTTGTTTTGGACATGTCGGTGAATAACAAAAACTTTACACCATGGTGCACCAACAAATTAAATGAACTTGACTATCACAGAATTGTGTCGAACGAAACTGATTCTGTTTATTGTGGATCGACCCTTACACGATGTTTAAGATGTTGGTATAGAAATCATGGCGGCGTAGCAGATACCTGTGGAAAACAGACAGAGACAGAATGAGCGGAACGGTGAGAATGAAGAAATGGTGAAAATTCATCTTTTTATTGGGAACACTGAGAAAAGATATGTGCTCAAGCAGGAATCGAACCTGCGATCTCTCAGTCTCTAGTTGGGTGCGTTCACCCATCGAGGAACTGTGATGATGTCATCACATATTCCCAACCAGAGCTGCAACAGTTTATTTTGAACTTGAAGGAGGAAAAAATCTCAAATCATGCCCTACTATGTTCAACTCGCAGTTGTTCGTTTCCATTATTCATTCAAACAGGCGACCTGCTCAATCATTTTCCATTCATTTTCAATTTCATTGACCCTGTGAGTATCTCTTTACTGGGGTATTGACTAGGTTTGTCCAACAAAACTACTCTGAACATAGCTCTTACTGTCCATGTAAGCTTGAAAACGCAAAACATGTTGACATTTAACCTAAACTGGCCGCTACAGAGCAGATGACAACTTTGGGTGGTGAATGAAAAAGCATCAATTTGAAATGAAGACGTACGATTCAGTTATGAAAATCCCGCCAAATTGAAAGTGAATGATTGAGGTAGGCTTTGAATTTGAATCATGGTTGGGTTTGATTGAACTGAAAGTTTGCATTTGAAAATGAAAATTTGCACCACTGTTCCCAACAGTATCGTGATCACCGCCACAGCCTCCAATATCTCTTAATTGACCTATCGACCCCCAATATCTCCTATTAGCAGATCGTCACATTCCCCTCTCGCGCTCAAGGCTGGAGATATTTATTACCACTGTTTGCCCCCTTAGCTAACTCAGTAGCCGCTAGACTTTGGCTGTGAATAGAGCTATGGAGGGATATGTTTATGTCTGCATTCAAAGCCTATCGGCAGATGCTAACGACAAATCCAGTCGTTGATGGAATTTATATATTCCTTGTTTTGACGTTCATCATCTACTTATCAAGCCCGTTCCAAAAATACCCATATTGTTATGGTTATCGAGAATATGGCTCAACCAATGAATTTTAATAAGAATGTGGAGCAAACTTTTTTTACGAACTAAATCCCAAATAACTAACACTTTTTTACGAACTAATTCAATTTACGAACCCTCAGTTTGGTTCGAAAAATGGAGGTTCCAGTGTATCTGTCAATCCTCATTGGAAAGAAGGGCGAACATACTAGTTCAGAAGGCAATGGATCAATTATGACACTTTATTACATTAAATGTGGACAAAATACGGGAACAATTCTTGATTGTCTATTTTGATTTTGGTAGCTTCATACTATCATGAGATTTTTTAGGTTTCTCATTCCTAATGTTATCCACGAGAAAATTGCACCACAAGGTCCACAAGTCCTTTTCCGAACGACACAAAATAAATAAATTGTGTTGAAATACTGTTTAACGTGTATTGTTCATATTCTGTAAATTGGGTGAAATTGATTTGTATAGTTTGTTAATAAATTTGGTGAGATTTCTTTTAATAAAATAACATAACTAGAAAATTTGCCCAATTCAGCTCGCACATCGTAAGAATTCGAAATTATCCCATCGCCCATTTAGAAACGACTCGGAGCAGTAAAGATTACGAAGTGCCTGATATTTACAACCAGAGATAAATTTAATATCGCCGAAAAATACAAACAATGACTCGAAATGAACAAGGATTTTTTTTTGGTCTGGCAAGCAATCTAGAGTTGCGGCAAACGAAGTCCGATTTATGTCACAACCGGGATTATAAACCAGGGCAAAGGGCAACTTCAATAAACGTCACTCACATCTTCTATACAAGACTGTGGTTCTTCGGTGTTTTGGGCTGAGTTGACATTGTGCCGTTATGAAAAATCAGTTTTTGAGAGATCTAGATAAATTTTGTGCTCAAAAACTGCAAAGATTTTGGGCATATAACGAAGCAGGAATTAAAAACAATCAGATGTTGTAAAAAATGTAATGAAAGTAGAAGAAATCTAGGAGAGCAGTTAGAGATACTACTATGTAAAAGTTTATAAGTGTCGTTCAAAATTGTTTTTAAATATTACATATAACAAATTCAATCCTTTTCTTGATTTAGATAAAGATTTAATTACCACGGTTTCTACCTAGTGCCATAATTTCGTTAACAACATTTATTTCTAAATTAATATCCAATCCAGCTTTTTACGTGCCATAATGGCACGTAAAATCTCCATAATTCCATAATCTAAATTGTTCAGTTCGTAATACGTTTAATGGCCCTTTTTGACAATAATCGTTTACGTCAACCGCCCAGTGAGATTAAGTCATCCTACGTTAGTCCAATGCATTGGATGTTTATTCAAAGAACGCCCGACATCTTCAACTGGGCGTTGCTGTCAAACTGGCGTAAACGATTATTGTCAAAAAAGGGCAATTAAAGGTATTACGAACTGAACAATTTAGACCGCTATTACGGCACGTAAAAAGCTGGATATAGTAGAAGTAGACATGTTAAAAACTACATCAATACCACTCAGTTTGAAGCGCTTTACTTCGGACTGCGTCAATTGAATTTGAATCCGTAAAACTTGAAAATATAACATGGATACGTTTCAACATGAAGTTTAACAAATGTATTTCACAGAAATTAGTCTTTATTTTTTAAACAACGTAGCTCACAAAAGTGTTATTTTTAATATATTTAACGTGAGTAGTACCACGTTCCTCATGTGATGAAACTAGCTTCAGACAAGCCACATTTTGTTTTCCAATGTACATCCCACTTTGCGAACAGAAAGCTTCGAAAGCAATCAATATTTTGTTTGCGAATCCCTTTCATTCCCCTTTCTGGCGGGCAACCCTATCGACGGGCAGCCCTAACGAGAATCTTGCTCTACAGTTCCAGTAGTATTGCGAATCTTTTCTTAAATCCACATTGCGACTTTTCAGCCATGCGCCACCGGGCCGTGCGTGAGTTACGCGCCCATCTAGTTTGCATCAGTGCGAGTGAGAAAACGTTTTGACGTTTGTTTTTGTTTCGATCGCACTCGTGTGTATCCCATATAGCAAGATCTCGACGAAATGCTAGATTATCTCGAGATAGACGATACAACTCTCGAAAAAAATAGCATTCATCAAATTCTCACGAATCATAATATTTCTTTATAAATGCACATCAACTAGTTTTACTCTAGCTCGAAAGGGGAAGCCGAATCTCTACTAATGGTGCGATTAATTTTAGTAACGCTAATCTATTTATATCACACTCCAAGATTTTTCGCATCAATCATTCACCATATCAACATTATTTTACGATTCATTTGTATAATAACCAAATCAAGCACAATCGCGCTATATATGCACTAATTTGGCCTTTGTTTATCTAAAACTGCCCTGGGCAACCGCACGCAGTCAATTTCCAGTGAAAATTAAAAAAAAACAACCAACAAATTTGTTTTCATCTAAATCGACGGATTTGAATAACAATATGAACGTCGACGCGATGCGACAAACCCAGCCTAACTTCCGGGAATGTTGCGCAATTTAGAACGTGAATGTCACAGCGATTGTGACATCCAAAAAGTAGTAAACTTTCTCCACCAACATACATACCGGCTTCTAACACCCAGCGGTAGGGCGGGAAAGGTCACGTAGTACTTGAACCTAGTAAATAACGACCTGACGAAACATGCAGGTGTTAATTCTCCACCCGCTGCCGCTGGGCACAGTAACGAAACACCCATTTAACAATCAAACGAGGAAACTCCATCGCCATCAGGCCACTCTCCCGCTCGCTGGTTCTCCGCACCATACAACTGACCAGTTATCGGTAACGTTGACGTCGTCGTCGACGCGATGATGACGTTTCTCGCTATATCCATATACACTTCCAAGTATAATAATTATCACAGATCACAGAATTATTCTGCTTGTATGCCACCGGCAGCATTCAGTCGCTTGCAGAGATGCCAGATTTGCAGACAAGTCTGCAAATTCGCAGACTTTTAATTTAAGCTGCAGATTTTTTCGATGACGCAGATATTTGCAGATTTTCTAGTTTGGTTGCAGATATTTGCAGATTTTTTAGTTTTGTTGCAGATATTTGCAGATTTTTGAATATAAAGGCTTTTGGTTACACTAGCTTTCCTGACATTTTTGTTCTTCCCAGACTTTTAAAATTATTATCGCAGACATTTGAAAAAAGTACCTGGCATCTCTGGTCGCTTGCGAGATTCGAAGCTTGTATCAGATTTTTTCATTGATACGCGTTTTGGTCAGCTTTGCCGGTTTTTCAGATTGATCGATCAATTAGATAGTACTTTTTTTCCCTGCGATATTCTCAACCAATTCCGGTGTGTGTTTCGTGCCAATCCAGTCTCACCTTGACAGTGACCCTAATACTGAATTTGGTGTTTTATTCCTCTCGTTCCCGACACAGTCATGTCCTTGGAGGAATCCCGCCGGACACAACGCCCCTACCGGTATGGAATGATACTGCTGTGCGTGGGTGCCCTAGTCAACTGGCTCGGACTGGCCGAGAACTATTCGGAACCGATTCGGTACACCGGAGTGGCGTGTATTCTTGGTAAGGAGAGCCCTAGGTTTTGAACAGCATCGGATCGATTGGATTAATCTGTTTTTTTTTCTTCTCTTGTACCAAACAGCAGGAGCGTGTTTGATTTGTACGGCCATGTGCTGCTGGTTGCATACGCCCAATCGAAGTGGATCTGCAAACGAGGTGAGTGCCTGAATGATACAAATTTGATTATTATTTTACACGGTGCAATTGGTCGTTTTGTTTTTGAAAATGTCATAAACATGTTTGTTGATCGTGATTTTGCGCTGCGTAGTTTTCATCGCGCTACGATCGTACGTGCTCAACTGATTAATCTGAGAAAAAATGAATAGTACAGCAGATCGCCCCCTGTATCCTGTGGTGACGCATCTTATTTGTTGGGTTGTTGATGATATTAAATATTAGCAATTTTTTTCGTCGTAACCAATTCTTCTGTTCGTAATTGAAACATTATAAAATGTTTATCAGTTGTTGATTTTAATTACTGATTATATTCATACATATCATTGCGAGTATTTATCACTCATAGTAAAGCGGTGAAACCAAGCACGTAACCAGAAAAAAAATTCGGCAGGATCCCAAGAGTTTTGATGTAAAATACCGGTTTTCAAAACTTCTGCCAGAAACGATGTTTTTGATGTTTTTAATGCGAGTGTACAATCATTCGTAGTTAGCTGTTAGAAGGCGACAGAACTTTTACTCCGGGACTGTTCTTCAAGACCGGTATACTGGGATAGCAGTATTGGGAGCTGTGCTCTGGTTTAATTGTTCCCTCGCTGGTGATAGACTTCATTTAGAAATGCAAACTCCAACAGAATAAAATAAAAAAATATGCCCAATGAATTCCTGCACAGAATAATTTTTATACTAATTTTTATTATGCCCAGTATTGCTAAAGGAACGAGCTACCAAGCATGTGAAAAATTGTTCACTCCTACGTTCAGTGGTTCAATACATGATTCTGAGGAACTTAATTATGTGGAGCATAAATGATATGACACTTTCGAGAAAAAATTCATAAATTTTGCTAAAGATATATCTATAGTTATCGATTTATGGGACGCTTTCTATAGCGAACTACTTTAAGCCATGTTTCTATTATTAATATGTTTTTTTTTAAATTTCTCGTGTTAATAATGTTCACAGACATTTTCTATTATATTAAGGAAAAAATAAATAATTTTGTGGATGAGATGAAATCGCTGTGACTTGTTTGAGAAGAGTTTTACCAGGCTTTCTAATTATTTTCGCCTATTTTGAACACCTATACATGTACTATGAGCAAAAGCTATAATGTTTTCACAAAAAAGAATTATGGTTTGGCGAAAAATCTGCTCCTGTGGCAAGAAAATCAGCGTTTTGTTTGGAAAACAAGATTACTTCCAGTGTTCAATAGAGGTGGGCGATCCGTTCCCGATCATTTCCAAAGAAGCGTCTCAAAGATGATCTGATGAGCATCAGTTCATTTTAACAGAGCTACTGCTCACCAGCTCACAATAAATCGAAAAGCGACACGCGAATAAGAAACAACACGAAACTATTTTTTCTTTTTCATATTCGTGATCTAACGCTAGATGTCGACCGCCAGAGGGTACGGAAGTTTAATGATGATGTTTTTATTTTCATCTGTCAAAACGCATTGGAAAGTAAATTCTGATTTTTTTAAATTCAATCAATATTATAATTAAACGTTATTTCTTCTAATGAAAAGTAATATTGGTGAAGAAAATATGTTTCCTACCTATGAAAAATATCCAGATGGTAAATTTCTTGTTACTTCACTCACATTTGTTCTTCCGGTTTCAATTTATACTAAAATGAAATTCAGAGATTGAAATTTCGATAGAAAACACGAAGGTGGGTAGGGTTGCCACCCCTCCGGGTTTGACCCGGAGACTCCGGTTTTCGGGAGCGATCTCCGGGTCTCTGGGTTTTACATCAATTTCTCCGGGTTTGGTGGGAAGAAGCATAGGTTCAATTTTTTTTGGAATTAATTGATTCTTTACAAAATATTTACAAAGTCTAAATTAACTATTACTCTGGTTCAGATTTATTTTTCCCGACTAACCCTTCGTTTCAAGGTGGCGAAGAGTTCACCAAATTTTGCTAATTTCTTTCACAAAGCAATGAAAATGAAAAACAAATAAAATTTACTACAAATTAACCTTCCGGAAGTCGCGAAGCACTACTGAGTGCACGCTGCTCCGAAAATCTAGCGAAATCGAAAGTAATATTTCGCTATGTGCTACAATTGAAATTATTTACTACAATTTTACCAAATTATTTCACTCTTAGTGGTGCTTATCACCAGCTGCACTAAGGTCTGGCAGATTTGTTTTAATCCAACTGACTAGGTCAACATCAAATGAGTTCTTGCGGTGTTGTTGCTACTCCAGCAGCGATCCTTAACTGGGCTAGGGAGGTGAGTTTTGCCCCTTTGGTGCGAAATTAAAATTTGTTTGTGACGAATAACCGACACCACATAGTGTGATGTCGCAGCTCCGCCTCCTTTGCTCCCTTTCTCCTGTTAATTGTGGAGGAGACCAATGCTCGTTCGAACTCCACAGTGAGCTGGTGCTTTTGTATTCTTGGCACTTAGTCGGGGAAGTGAGATACTACACCACATTAAACCGATAAAACCGTTCTCAAGCGTGAAAAATTTACAGTTTTACTTTAACGTGGTAATAAAAAGCGATTAAAGTGCTCTAAAATTCCTAGCAATCGCTTTGATTCCAATTTCTGTCTCGTTCCACTCAAAATCCACCACCCCCCAGATCAGTGAAAATCTCCGGGTCAAAGCCTCTCCAGAGGTGGCAACCCTAAAGGTGGGCAAAAATCACTGGATTAAAGAGTGTAGTTGTTGGTAGTCTAGGTTATCCACTGATAAGTCCAATTTCTAGATAAACATTTTCTACCAACCTAACCTCAACAATACAAAAATAATTCCCGATCTCAATAATTCGTAATAAAATATTGAGTTCAACTGAATGTTTTGGTGTCAAACGAAAGAACGAGTGTTTTCTTATCACCTGTAATCAAGCTTTTTGTGAAACTATGTGATATTTATTTTAAAACAATTAAAATAGAACAACCATCCTATATCATCAATGCAAGAAAATGTTTTCTTCATCATTTGACTAGTACCAAAAATGAAATCCAGCTGGCGCATCGAGCGAAAAAGTTTCACGTTTGAGAGCCAATATTCTTCTCTGATCCCTATACGGGTAAAAGATCAAGAGCGAGTAAACAGAAGGTTTGTTCCAGTACCAGGAGAAACTGGAAGTACTCCGGAGCAAACAGGGAGAAAATCGTTCCTGTACTATCTGCTTCTCTTTTTTCTTCTTCTGGTGGCAAACCGGAGTGAAAAGGAGTAAGAATTTTTTGCTCCGGAGCAACAGGGAGTAACTTCCATGTACTGGAACAAACCTAGAGCTAACTGTTTTCGGAAAAGTGCTCCGATACCTGCCAGAGGGATTGACTATCTTTCCTTTTAACCCTTTCATACTCAACTTTTTTCTAGTTCAGGTAGAGTTTCAAAACTATTTTTCCTTGAAAACGGTGGGGTCAAGAAACACGAAAAGTTTCATAAAGATAGGTGCTTCTCTCGCAGTGTTAGAAGCTGCTCAATTTTTACCTTCCAATGCTCAATACAATTCTCCAAGAATATTTACAATAGTCTAATTGTGTGTAAAACTTAGCGGGAGACAGTCTAAATTGATAAGATTTATAACTTTTTTAATAATATTGTAATACAGGTATACCGCGATAGCACGTACACCTTAGCTTCGTTTAGTGTACGTACTATCGAATCACAAAAATAATTTTCAAAATTTTACTTTTTATGTTTAATATTGTATGAAAACTTACAAAAATAAGATTTATCACTGAATTAATCCCCATATTAGTGATAAACTGTTCAATCACTGTGTACTTGGTTTTAGAAGAACGGTTTACTACAACCTGAATGGTTGAAAATGGCATGTAAACGTATTTCCTCGGACTAATTCAGTTCCTTGACTACGTGCGATTTGTCTGAATTTCGCATAAAATATTCTGAATTTTCTAATAAAAAACCGAAAAGAAAAAGATGCCTCTGAATATTGTAGGATATTCGAGAGTTATTGATAAATTCTTTGAATTTGGTAGCATTTCCGCGAGCGCGATGCCATTAACAACATATTGTTTTCCATTCCTTTATTTTTTTGGTCGCAAAACGGATATTTAAATATATTTGCAACGCCGATTAAATTTTAAATATATTTTATGACAACATATGAGCTTAAAGATCTATAAAGCATAGTTCCCTGTCATACCTTATTCCTTGAACCATGCCAATATGTTGAATACTTCCTTTAGAGGGAAAAAGGCTCGTTTAGCTGTGTTTGTCCAGATCTGTAAGTCATATTAGTCTCCATCAAATTCGCTGGACGTACTTGATCCGAATCTTACCCATTCCATTCCAAACTTAGTATCTCCTAGAATGTAATGAATTCAGCACTCACATTTTAGGGGTCATGCATAAATGACGTAGCATTTTAGGGGGTAGGGGGGGTACACCAAATTTGTGACGAAGTGTGACGAGGGGGAGGGTAGGGTCAGAAGTTGTGCGACGTAGCATTAAGTTTAATTTTTTTGGCGGGCATCAAAACCCATTAATTAGAGAAAACAATTTAATGTTCCTCCATTCCTAAGTTGATTTTCACGCGGTTTTTCATTTTGTAAATTTTACTGTTCGCGGAATGGCAGGCTCGCAAAGAAAAGGATAGATTTTTCATGCGGATTTAAATTTTCACATTAGTTAGCTAATATTTCTAACTAGTAGACTTATTTTGGTAGCTGAATTAAATTTTCTTTCGGATTCAATCAAAGAAAATTTAGTAATTTAGTTGAGCTTATGCTTCCTAAAATCGTTGGCAGCTGCAGCTTTGTGAACTTTTCTTCATGCTTTATGACATGTAAAATTCTAAACAAAACTATCCACACTATATTTGTCATGAAATGGGCTTCTTTTGTGGGTAATTTGCTGTTATAATGAAAATGTTGATAAAAGTCGTCAAACATTTTGTAAGGACATATATTTAAAAGAATTGAAAAACATATGTAATTTTTTCATCTCCCGGTCACGTTGCGGGGGGAGGGGGGGGGGGGTTAGAGATATGCTACGTCAATTACAAGGGGGAGGTTAGAATTTTGTGACCAAATGCTACGAGGGGGGAGGGAGGGGTCGAAAATCGCCAGAAAAAAGCTACGTCATTTGTGTACGGCCCCTTATGTGAATAATATTTGAAATTCAATTAGCAAAAATCGTGTTATCATTGCTCTTGATAGTATACCTTAAAAGTTACTAAAATCATTTTTGACGAATGAACATTGCCTATCCTTATAAAAATGGACGTGTTGCCATACAATGCCGAGCCATACGTTGCCAAAAATGCTGTTTTTCTCTCCGCGGTTCTCTTACTCTAGAGTTTTTATACTTAAGACTAAATGAAGGTGCTCACTAACTAGTATAAACGCCGCTTGTTTGTATGCTGATGATTTCAAAAAATCATGAATCATTTAAAAATAATACATCGGAATAAAGATGCATTATTTTCATAACAAAACAACACCAAACCTCCAATAGTCTTCAAAAATGAATCTTGAATCTTGATAGTATACCTTAAAAGTTACTAAAAAATTTCTTTGAATTTTACCGGTTACTTCGAAGTTAGTAATATTTCTCTGATACTTGTGAGACACCGTACATAAAGCATGCAAAAGTTTTTGGTCAAACTTTCATGATATAGTGAAGTTAACTGTGAATTTTAGAAATTGACTTGAGGTTCGTTGTAATTTATTTGTTTGAAGTAATATTGCAAAACTTGAAGACACCCCTTGATGTTAGAATTTTTTTCCATAAATCCATTAAATACTCTTGAAATTTCGTAAACTTTCCAGAAGTTCTGAAGATTTCGATCAAGATCGTAGAATTTTTTGAAGTTCGCAGAATTACCCCGAGTTTGGTAAAAGATGAGTGAATATCGGGAAAACACTGCGCTATATATGTAAAATGTTTGAGTGCATGAAAATTCTCTGAAGTTTGAAGTATTTTCCTAAATTTCTTACAACCGACGAATTGTCATCCTTAAAGCTCATTGAGATTCTCTGATGTTTGACAAAAAAAAAACTATGAATGATAGGAATATCGTACAAATTGTCTGAAGTTCTAAGGATTTCCTTGTAAGTTAGCAAGCTCCCAAAAAATTATAAGACTTTCAAGATACATGTAGGACATCCCTAAAGCTCGTAGGATTCTTTTCATACTAGGTAGAATTTCATGATGCATTTATGGTTTACTTAAACTTTGGAATACTTTGCTGGAGTTTGCAGAACTACTCTGAGTAGCACAGAACCCTTGACATAGCCTCTCTAAAGTATGCAGAAGTAACATGGAACTCGTGAAACTTCTATATAATGTGTCGCATTTTGTTGAAGTTTAAAAAATCAAACGAAAAAAAAATTGTTGGTAGGTGTACGTATTATCGAGGCAAAATGTACGTACTAGCGAGGGTACGTACTATCGAGGTATACCTATATAACGAAGATATATGAAAAATTCATTTTCCGTCATCAACGTAAACTGTCCCTGGCAGCAGTGATGTCCCTATCCTCTGTGCAGTAAAGAGAAATTGAAATTACTCCCCACACTCTGGCAAGCAAAACGAGAGCGCTTCTCTTTCGTTTATATACACCACCGTATTTGAAATCTTGAGCGTTTTTTCAAAACGTTATATCTGCAATGAGATACTCTCTTTGTTTACTTTCTCTTTCGATTTTACGGCGTCCCTATAACACTTTTCACCTATTTTACAGTACAGATCGAAAGACAGTGGTTTTAACTAGCATATTATGCAAAGAGTTGAGGGATAAATGTTAAAATGACCGAATTATTAACAGAAGAGAAAGTAAACAAAGAGAGTAACTCATTGCAGATATGACGTTTTGAAAAAACGCTCAAGAAATGTGTAAGCGCATGTTGATGGCAGAGGGAAATTTTCATACACCCAACACTGGAATGATCTAGAGTGTGGAGAAGAGCTCTTGAAATTCTCTGTGGCGCGCTCAGATAAATTCGCCACTGCGCGCGCCCCAGAGTCGCTGTGGTGTATTCACTGGCGTGTGATCTTTGGTTTGTTTCCGTCCTACAAGCGGCAGTGCGGGTGAGATTGATTTAATTTGCACAGGTTGTTGCGTTGTGTTGTGGCGATGGTGGTGGCTTATTTCAAGCTTAGGTATATGATTTTCTACTGAAGATTTCATATAAGATGCTTGGTAAAGCGAACGAGTTTATAGAGTGTTGTTGCACTACCGTGGGAAACCTGAAGTATTCGAGCCTAGGGGCAAACAAGGAAAACGTTTACGTATCAATGTATCGGCTGGTATAAACAAACTTTTATAATGATCTGTAGTATCAGATAAATCGTATAACAGATGTAAGACGGTATTTGTACATCCACATTAGGACTGGCCTATTTTTTGTTCGACTGAATAACTCAATGATAATTTAAATTATTTTGATTGCGAATTTGGCGACGCCAAAAAGTAAAGTGATCCATTACAAGTAATGTCCTGGTATTACACACGTTTTCGATTATTATCATACGCAGGCATTGTAATTCTCTCTCACTCACGCGAGAAGAGGCTTATCCGATGTCCAACTTTTCCGAGATAAAGTCCACATAAAACAAGATAAATTTCACGAGAATTCACATTGTTACTTGTTTTTTTCTGTAGCGCGTTATTAAAAATAATGACGTGCCAATTTAGAAGCGCTTCTATTTGACCGGTACAGTGCTTTCAAGGGGTTACAGCGCTGTAGATTTTTTAAAACATTTAATTTTTATTTATTGATTGAATTTTGTTTACTGGTGCTTTAGGATGCTGAAAATGATATTCCTAAAAATGAATCGCGAAAACAATAAATAAATATTCAATTTTTTCGTAACGCCTCTCATGTATACCCCGAGTATACTGAAAACGTTAACCGTGTTTTTCTCGAAATATTTCTTTTGATCTGGCCGGAAATGTAACTCGAACAAATAATTTTTGATCAGCCTAAAATTTTTACAGCAGATTACTTTCTCCAGCGATGTACGTGGGATTTAATTTTTTCATTTCATAATTTTTAATAAGCAATTTTGTGTCGATTTTTAACACATTTTCAGCGTTTTTCGACTAAAAAATGCGCCATTTCGCGAAAAATCAAGACATAGAAAAAATCTTACGTACGCCGCTTGCTGTCGTTCTAAGAAGTTTAAAAAGCTTTGGTTTTTGGCTCTGGATAAAAAATTACGGGACATAGAGTTCCGGCCGTGGACCCCTTCCAAAAAAAACTCCCCGACGGGAAAGTTCTGCACAGCTGCCATCTTGTGATGAAATTACTCGAATAAATCATTTTTTTGCAATTCATTACTTATGTATTTCATATTTCGGGAATTTATCTTGACGCAATAATGAGATGAATCGAGATCTTGTTTAACTTTCCGGCAGAGCACGCTGCTCTGAAAATCTAGCGAAATCGTCTTAAAGCATCAGCGGCTGCTCGTTCAGTGGGCCAAAAGCGCGACTTCCGGAGGGTTATGAGATATATTCTCACTAACCCTCCGAAAATCGCGCTTACCTTGAACCTATAGTTGATTTCGTGACGTAAGGATGCGCTTTTGTTTTCATTTCGATCCGAAAAAGGAATACGATCTACGTTTATCCCAAAAATTAACGTAAACTTCGTATTCTATACATATATTAATCAATTCACCTGTATGTATTCATGCATACACTTCGAATCGAGTACACTTCCATGATTTTTATTCTTAGTCCAATTAGGTGATTCAAATTTTCTGATAAACAGAAATATAGGATTTTATTCATGATGAAATAAGTTTTTATGGATTTTTAGTAATATTATATCAGACAATTATACCAGACTAATTATCCTCAACGTATTCCATTTTCTTCTCAAAATTTATCAATTTCGAATGCTCTAGTAATGCTAACAAAGTAAGTACGTAATAGTTTAATTGTTCTGCACTTTAGGTGTGAGTCGCATTTTAGTCATGCTTGGGTCAGTAAAAGCCAAATATTTTACGCTTTTTTGGCTACTCTCGAGCGACGTAGCGATACAAAAAAATATTTCGTTCTAATTTTAATATAATTTTTTTGAAAATCTACACTTGTACTGTATTACAACGATAGCATTAGTTAGACTAATAATATAGTGCAATAAAAGCAGAATGTTGAAAGTTGTACTACGTGGCTTATGAACTGCCCTTGAATTTTAATTGCAAATATGGGAAATCGTTCAATATATCTTTGGTATGTGTGCAAAGAACTAGAATATTTGAGTGAAAATTCTGCTAAAAAATCGATGAAAAGTTCTATGGGCGATGTCAATATATTAAACGAAAGCTTTTAATCCCAAAAATGATAAAAAATGTTAAGATTGTTTATTAACCAATTTATGTGAAACTTCTTGTACCATTACCACTACCATGTATCATTAATGTAGCCATTGCTAATTACGGCTCCTATGGGACATGCAACTATAGATACATTAGCTCAACTATATGTGCAAGGGAGCTCAAAATTCAACGCAATTTTTTTTCAACTGTTTTTTGAGCAAATTTCCAAGCTTGCAATTGGAACTTTTCATTGTTCCTAGCAGTGTTGGGAAAATCATTATCAATAAAAGTTCATTCCAGGTTCATTCGCGAATCAATCTTTCCCAGAACATTTCCAAACAAAAATCTGTTAAACCAAACATCGCATCCGAATGTATCATTCTTGAGACAAATATTCAATGATTCTTAGCATCGAAGTTCGCACACGAACTTCTGCCTCAGTGAAACTCTTGAAAGAATGTTCGCCCAAAGCAACATCGAAAAAGAGACATTCGGAAGCGAAAAACGCTTTTAGTGATGCTTTGCACATCACATTTAAAATATGATTGTATATGAAACTTTCATACTCGGTCATACAAACAATGGGTTGTTAAGAACCGGCCACCATACCAGAATTTGCTTTTTTTCCATATATATATATTTTGACAACATACCATTCAAGCACCATTTTAATTCTTTCCCCTTTTAATTCTGTCAATTGATGAAAAGTTTTTTTTCATACGATGGCTTCTGAAGAAAGCTTCTCTGACACTATAGTAGCCTGACGCTTTATCCCATTGAGCTATCGCCGTAATATTGTATAACGTAGTTTTTTATATCATGTTAATCTACAGGTTTCCCTTGTTCGAAGATCGTGCAAGATGGCGAACTTTTTTCTATATTTTCGTTGATATAAAAGTTCGCAAGCGATCTTTTCTTCTTCCGATATTTGCTTGAACCGAATAATGTTCCCATACATCGGCACTTTTGAAGTTCACTGACGATTTTTTCCGTAGCGATATTTTATATCAGTGAACTCTTTATTAGATAATCGGCGATGAAAAGATTCTGTTGTGAACATTAATATTTTGATATTTTCTCAACACTGGTTCCTAGTACCTTCTTGACAAAACACCTCATTCAAGAAAGTTATAATGTGGAATAATTTATCACACAAAAATCGCTTGTTTATACTTGAGGAAACACCTTACTTGTTACTTGAAAACACGAAAATTTCATAGAGATTGACAGAGATTCCGACAAATACTACCAGATACCTAATACTTTGTTTTGCTGTTGATATTACGTGCAATGAATCCGTGCATTATAATTACGGTCTAAAATACTAACTGACGCAAAAATCTAGAATACACTGGCAGCACTGCTCCGTCGGAATCGGAAGACCTCGCACAAAGCAGAAGCAAAAAAAAATCGCTACGCTATAGCAGGCTATAGGCACCAGTGAATCAAGCTAGCTATTGTTCTATATCAGTGCACATACAAATTATACCGTTGCCCCCGGCTGCGGAGTGAAATGAGTTTGTCAAATGAAACAAAAGTGCCCGTGCTACGATTTCGATCAACTTTAATAAAATTCGTGTTAGACCCACAGTTCAGGAAGTGGAACAATTAGTTAAAGTCAAAATGGAGCTTAATCTCGCTGAAGTTGCGTACATCCAGCTGCACCACGTCAAAAACAGTGTTTTGATCACGTTTAGAAGTTTAGCATAAGCAGAAAACTTCATTGCAAAGAACAACATGCAACACGGGGTCGCATTCAATAACGCCAGATTCGCCAGATCCCCGTGCATATGGAAAACAACATGGTGGACGTGCGTATTCATGATTTGGCCTCGCGCACTAGGGAAGATTACATCAAACGAAACATGTCGCGTATAATCTATTACGAATGACACCTGGAGAAATTTTTTCACCGACATTCCCAACGGCGTTCGTATTGTGAGGATGCGAGTGACTAAACCAATACCTTCTTACATGACTATCGAATGCAAATCACCGAAGGAAGGCGTGACCTATAAGCAAACAACGCTAATCACAAATTCCCGGGCAGACCCCAACATGCCAATTCTGTAACCATACAGCCCACTACGGAAAAACGTGCGCCGAAGCAACTAGTCAAAACTCATCTACTACAGCCAACTCTAACAAGCATCCAACGACACCTTCAGATAAACATAAACAACGATCCAATTAACCAATAATGCAGGTACAACGACCACGACAACCGCTCCCAAACCAACAACTAGCATCGCCAATAAAGAAGCAAATACCGATGAAGACGGATATTAAACAGCGACCCGTAAGAACAAGAAACAAATAAGAACCTCTGATCGTGAACAGCAAGACAGCAGTACCGATGACGACATGGACGGGAACGATAACGTGAGAGAAGGCCAGAGGGGGAATAACTTGACAGATCCTATACAAATCGTTGAAACCACTTTTTTGGGTCTGTGGGTCTAAAATTGCGGATCAATCTTTATTCAAGAGCAAATTCTAAAAAAAGCGTAAACTTGTTCATAGTGAAAATTTTCTTGTTCAGATTTTTCTACTTTGGATAATTAATTTTGGAGGCTTTTGGACGTTTGGTGTTGTTTTGTTATAAAAATAATGTATCTTTATTCCGATGTATTATTTTTAAATGATTCACGATTTTTTGGAATCATCAGCATACAAACAAGCGGCGTTTATACTAGTTAGTGAGCACCTTCATTTAGTCTTAAGTATAAAAACTCTAGAGTAGGAGAACTGCGGAGAGAAAAACAGCATTTTTGGCAACGTATGGCTCGGCATTGTATGGCAACACGTCCATTTTTATACGGATAGGCAATGTTCGATTGGATTCGTTTTTTTGACGCGAATCTAATCGATCCAAAATGGAGTCTCCGCAGTTCTCTTTCTAGAGTTTAAAAATATTAGGTAGTAATATTTGTATTGCAATGTAAACAACACACACACAATGGTACTGGACTGTTTTTCTCCCTCTCTGATAAAAAATGAGCTGTCATCACTTCTGAATTTCGTAGAAACCTTTGCACGGTAAATGTCGCTTAAAAAAGGTAACTTGAACCTTAAAGTATTACGCTGTTTTGAAATGATCATCTTCATTACCTCTTCCGAATGTAAATAAAGAAAACAAGTTCGTAGAAGACGCCACGAAATTATTTTCTTGCATAGAAATTTACAGTATCACAATTAGTGGACGGCGTTCTACGGTGGCGACATCATTCGAAACACGGTGGTTTCAAGCAACTTAGGCTAAACGTCAAGTTGCAGGAGGGTTGGAGAAGGCAGACTGAACCCCCAAGCGGCTTCCCCGCAAAGGAAAAAGATCTCAACACGCAGCAGCAAACTGCGTCAACATGATCTGGAAGACCGACATTCTTAGCTTTTTTTTATTTTTACTTATTGTAAAAAATTAAAAGACCCATGGCTCAGTTGTGCTAACGCATTGAGCCGTTTCAAATAAATCTTTAGATTAAAAAAAGCCAATAAGTCCTACAATGAAAAACAACAAAGCGTGAAAAATTGCTCTTCATGATTTACTTTTTCATTGAGCCTTATAGACTGACTTATTGACTCTCCAAAACTGTCTTATGGATATTCAAGTTTTCGCGTTCGTTTTTCGAGGTTTTAAGAAAAAGCAGTCTATTAATTCGCCATTGCATCGTACGTTGACGTTTCGGCCCGAACAGTCGTTCCTGAAGGTGTGTGTCGCTCACATACTTGCTATGTATGGCTAATTTCCATCCAATATATACTCTTGCACGAATGTATATTAGAGTGACAGGAAAAAATGACCCCTATCGGCCCACCCCTGATTAGATTCCTAGTCCCACCAGGAGTACTTGCACCAAATTTGAAGCAAATCGGACAAGTCTAGCTACCGGACCAACGTGCCTGAAGTTTGCATGGGATTTTTCCACAATTTACATGGAGAAAACCCACTAACTCGCATTTTTGCCGCTAGATGGCATTGTATGTATCGTATTATCACTGTAAGTAAAAGTAAGAAAGATAATACAATTGTCTACAACTTTGCCGAAGACTGCTAGTGAATTCGACTTTGTTAAAAGAAGTTATTAAACTTTTAGTGAAGTGATGTTTGAGTCAGTTTTGCATGGGGCCTAGCAGTGCATGGTTGTGTACCAGTACTAGATTCGCGCAAACTGAACATTTTTGTGAAATAACCATAAGCTTTAGCTCTATGGTATGTTCAGAAGAATTGTAGTAAATAATCCGGGCCATGTTTTGGTTAGATCATTTTAGTTCCACATTTTACCACATAGAGGGCGCTAACACTAACTTTTCAACGGAAAGAGATAGAAATTAGGTGTCTTCTACAAAGTTGTAGAACAGGTATTTTGCAATATTTCTTCCGAACATCATGATATTCTATCTCTCTTCTATGAAAAGTTAGGGTTGGCGCCCTCTATGCGGTCACATTTGGAACTAAAATTTTCTAACCAAAACATAACTCGTATTATGTCCTTTAATTCTTCTGAACCTACTATTGGGCTAAACCTATCGACTATTTCACAAAAATTCATAGTTCGTGGGAATCGAGTGCACTGCTAGGCCCCATGAGAAACTGACTCAGACATCACTTCGTTAAAAGTTTAATAACTTCTTTTAGTAAACCCGGATTCACTAGCAGTCTTCGACAAAGTTGTAGGCAATTAAATTATCTTTCTTATTTTTACTTACAGTGATAATACGATATATGTAGTGCCACCTAGCGACAAAAATGCGAGTTAGTAGGTTTTCTCCATGTAAATTGTCGAAAAATCCCATACAAACTTCAGGCACGTTGGTCCGGTAGCTAGACTTGTCCGATTTGCTTCAAATTTGATGCAAGTACTCCTGGTGGGACTAGGAATCGAATCAGGTGTGGGCCGATTGCGTTTTCAAAAATTCATTATTTTTCTGGGCAGTCTAATGTATATTGTTGAGCTTATTTTTTTCGAAAATTTCAGTGAAATGACACTTTCAATAAGGGATCATGTGATAAACGGTACATTTTTGTCGGAAAATTGGAAAATCGTGGAATCAATTTTTATCTTTCGTTATGGAGTTTTGGTGTCTTCGGAAAAGTTGCTGTATGGCACCTAGCATTTTATTTGGTTGAATCATACTAGTTCGAAATTCAGTCGCACAGTGGATCCACTCCATACAAAAACTGGAGAAAACCTGAAAAGTAGTTAAAATGACTGAAAATATCATCTAAGGGTAATTTTGGTGCGCTGAACTCGATTTTGATTAAAATAGGACGGTAAATCAACAATAAATTTCGGGGTTTTGTCCGGCCCGGCCCACTGTGAGTCGTTAGGGCGGCGCTATTATCAACTTTTTAATAAAGCTAGATAGAAATACAATTTTGCCGTAGATCTTTCTATCTCATTCCATTAAAAAGTTAAACACAGCGCCGCCCTAGCGGCTGGATTCCGAACTGACATGGAATAATGACATAAAGCGCTAGATGCCATGCAACAACTTTGCCAAAGGCACCATTACTCTAAAACGAAAGATAAGGAAAGGAAGTGTGAATTGTGAGTTAGCTCCTTTTGGACCCTTCGAGCCTACCCCCTCGAACTACGCAAATGCTTGTGAACTGAAAGGTAGTTCACGTAATGATCTCATTTTTTCTAGACAACTTTGGGCAATGAACTACTAATAAAATAGTGAATATTAGTAATAAAAACAATGTTAATTTGGAAATGCTGAAGTTTATTCCATTTTGTGTAAAAAATACAAAATTTGGTTTAGCCCCTTTTGGACGTCAACCATTCATGTATAGATAGTTATGTACCAAAATTGAGCATTGAATACAGCAGGAAATGTTTCTCGTATCTAGGATACCGTGAGTCAAGTACCATATCTAATTTGAATGATTCTTTATCCGATGAGATCCAGTAGTTTGTATCATGTACCATGAATTACTCCGCAGCTTATAAATCACTATTTTTCCATATCTATGCAATCGTTTAATTAGTTGCATAAAAGGCTCGTTATTCAAAGTATATCGATCTTTTGTAATTTCTAAAACACTGCATGACTACCCAAGATAATTAAAAACGACCCAATTAGCCCCATTCCATATCAATTTCAGTTATGCTGAATCATTTTCTTTCCCCATCCTTTCAGAACGACGATCCAGTGCACGTGATAAGTTCAGCCGAAGAACGCCGGTGCGAGAAACCACCCGACTATGACAGCGTTGCGGTTGCGCCTCCCAGCTATGACGACGCCATCAAACTAGACCCGTCAGCCCTGCTACACCTGTCCCTGATGGTGACGATGGAGAATAACAGTACCTCCTCTGATAGCAATATAAATAGCAATTTAGCAACTACTACTGCCGCCAGCAATACTACAACTACCACTACTACTACTACCACTAGTTCTACGTCATCAGCGACGGTTAACTTCCCCAGCGTGCACACGCGATCGCGGGATAGTCACAGTACTGCCTCAGACAGTACCCGTTGCCATCCAGCGGTGGCAGCGACTAACTTCGGTGTAGAGAACGAGATACGGCGGGAAATCCCACCTCGCTACGAAGCCATCGGCTCACAAGCTAGTGCTCCTCCTCATCCTGCCATCGTGGCTGCAATACCTTTCGGAACGAGTCCAGGAATGGCGGTACTCCGAAGTGACTGATGTGTGGGAAATGTCTGCAGTGATCCCGCGGGAATCCCATTCCAGTAGTCGTCGATCCGGAGTGAACTCAACGTTATTTGTATTTTCCAATGTTTTTTTTTACGATACCGATTAAATTTAGTCCTCAGCTGGATCCACTTAGGCCAAGTGGGTGACAGTGATCGCAAGGCTGTGCTCAACTTGTGTAATGTTTGTACTTACTTTGTAAGATGATACACACAAAAAAAGTCTCAAGTCACTTGTAGAATATTTTATATAGAAGTAAGATTTGTCGAAACTTGATTAGGCTAGTGGATAGTTTGTATTTTTCCCCGTGCGTTTGCACCAGTATTAAGAAGGAATAGGCAGAAAAGCATGCGCGAACAACGAGAAATAGGCAGCAGCAGTTCGCGTCGAGCTTGGTCGGATCGAGTAGGAAAGGTGCTAATTTGCAATGCTAATTGCTGTATCAGATATCTGCCAAAGGCAGGACCACCAGACGATGTAACGACTAAACAGTATGATCACAACAGGCGCGTACAGAAGTGTAAATCTCAATTATAAGGTTTCAGTCAATCGGATGATCCCACGTATTTCGTGTAGTTGCAGTTAGATAAGCAAGAATGATGCCTGCCGTGAATCAGCGAAGACGATTGTCGCGACCTTACAGCAAACATGAGAAAATGTTTGCCGAATATGTGAAATTTCTGGGCATCATATATCGATTAATGTTAAATATATAAATCATTACAGACGCGGTTTCGTTCTTCGAGGTGGAAAAATATCACCAATCCATTGTTCTAGTTTTAGCATTCATGTAGATCAACAAAATCCATCCTGTCATGGAGCATTTATTTTCTTTCAGGTTGACTTATTTTTGTTCAAGCTACAACTTCAATGTATTCAATATTTTTTTAAATTTTATCACAGCCTGTAATTTACTTTGGAGTGTATTTTTATGATGTAAGCGGTATATTGAGCTCAGAGTGCAACATCTTCACGAGTAGATTCATATTTTCGTTTTGGTTGGATAGTTGTTCCCAGAATGCCACATGAAGAGCCAGCTCTTGGACACTGCAGCCGTGACCAATGTTCTCTACGAAAAAAATAATCATTTGAGGATGCTCAGTTTCAAGAATCCGATAACGATTGAAGTCGGAAACCTACCAGTAACTACCTTTCTCAGAACAAGTTCAGATCTGAACGATTGTAGTATCCTTCGTAGTGCATCCAACACGTACTCCATGCTCCAGCTCCTTCCAACCAATTCACCTTTCATCACCAGCTCTAGTACCTGCTGTTGTTGAACGATCATATCAAGATCGTTGACCACTTCCTCCAGAATACCATTCAGAATAGCCAAGTTTTTACAGTACAGCTCCAAGTTCGCCGGATACGGGTTGCAATTCTTCGCTTTGGGTTCCAAGACTCCTTTTTCGATCGATTCGATAGCATTGCAGTACTGAGCTCCCTTCTGGGTGGTAATCCGCCATTTTTGATACAAATCGATACATTTTTCCACCGCGTCCTTAAAGGCTAGTTTACAGTTCGGAAAACGTGTCACGGGATTTGGGTCCCTATGTATTTTAAATGGAGCTCGGGATTTCAAATCCCGTGACGGGAAATGAGTCTACACAAAAATGACAGTTTTCCTGAAGTGTAAACCCAACCGCGGGAAACATCACGGGATTTTAAAACTCTCCACACAGAAATCCGGCCGGGAACAATTCAACACAAATTGTTTCCGACGGGGAAAATAGTAGTTTTATAAGGTTTGCAATTCGCTGCAAGTTTGATAATGTTTGTATTTTTAAGAAGCAGCAGAGTTTTTGGTTTGACAGTTTGGCGAGATCTCGGCGGGAAATTTTCCCTGATCAAATCCCGACGCAAATCCCGTGCGAAATCCCGTGACCATTTCCCGAACTGTAAACTAGCCTTAACCCGGGATGCTCCAACTGTCGTGTCCGATGGGGATGTTGGTGTGCGAGGTGATTGGATTCGGTTTTTGGAGTTGTTTAGACGATCCGGTGTGGCAGCCATTTGGGGACTGAAAAAATCGATGTTCCAATTAAATTGCCCATCAATGACAAAACGATTTACTTTCAAAATAATGAACCAACACGTGATTAGGACCAAAAAGCCAACTGTTAAAAAAAATTTCAAAAGCAAATACTGTACAAATCGGTCTACAACTGTTGACAGATAAAAGCAAAGACAAATCTTCTCTTTCGTTTACTAATGGGATTGTACTCCGGATCATCCGGAATCTTCTTGTGTATTTAGACAATTAATTTAAACGTTTTAATCATGTTACTCGAGAATTTTTCTCAATAGCCGCTTAAATTTGGGATTGATGATGCTATTAGGGTTGCCAGCTCTGGTGAATTTTTTACCCGAGGATATTTACTGACCTGCGAAAGGCTTTATGAAAAACCAGGCAGAAATTTTACTGAAATCGATCGCTAGATATTTTAGACCTTATTCGATTTTTATTACCGACAGAGTTGAAAAGAAGCCAGTTTAAACTCTTTCAATCCATTTGTAACTTGTCAAAGAACGCAAAGAATCCGGTTATTCGTCACTACAGTCGCTAGGGAAGCTCCGTCAAAGGAGCACAGCTCTCTCGTTTCACAAACAGCTTGCGTGAACACCGCAAAAGCTCGTTTGAAATTCAGTACTATAAAAATAAAAAATATTCGTCGTCTCTTCAAACCCGGTGAAATTCATGAAAAATTCGGAAATCGTCTTCAAAAACCGGCATCTCCGCGTCAAATACAGAGAGGTGGCAACCCTAGATGCTACTGATAAAGCAATATCGTAACCACGATGCCTTGGCACAATGTAAGCGATGATAATTATTTTATATACTTTTCCAACATTTGAAAATGGAATGGAATGAATATTGTACGGCATTCAATTGAATGAACACGGATTTTAGAACGGATATTTTTCTATTAACCGCAAGTTGCATCAGGTTCATTTTGAGCTGTTAAAAAGAGCTTTGAAGACTTTTAACTCTGCTTCTCATTATTTAAAAACGATGAGATGTACTATACATCAAGTTAGTCTTGTAGTTGTTGGGGAAACATCGAATTAAATTAACACCTCACAGTGTACTTAATTACAACCATTCAAATCGATTTATCCAACTACTTAACCTTGTAAAAGTTTAAATTTACTGATTACAATTGCAATTATAATCACTCGTTCTTACAAAGTAATAGCACAAACAAACAATTTTCTGCAAAACACCTGTACTTAGGTATTAGGTACTTACCGTGCTGGTGTTGTTTACCAACTCAACATTTGACAGCTTTATTTACTACAAGAGTCGATAATGTAGAACGTTCCCTGCACACGCGCATCCACTGAACTGGCATCCGTGACAGCAGCAAGAGAAGCGAAGTAAAATCACAAAACAGCGCACGTAATCTAGTACTACAGCTCAAGTGTGGTTTGAATCGACAGTTTCTTTATTTAAGCAGGACGGATGATGGTTTTGTTTTTCTTCTTTAGATTTGATGACATTCATGCTTGTAGCTTGCAATTAACAAATGAGAAGTAAGAATAATAGGTTTGTACTATAGACACTCACAGTGCTTTGAGTGCAGTGCCCTTTAGTTCGCTCGGAAGCTCAACTCGGAAGGAAATGAAGTTGAGTTTCGTGAGATCGGTATCCTTCTTGACTGCTTTGGGTATGTCGCTAATTTTGAGGCATTCTTGGATCATAGAAACAAATTCCTTTGAACGCGCGATCTTAGACTATAACGAGTACCAAACGTTGGATGTAATGTTATCCATTTTACCATGCTACCGTAAACCGGGGTGACTTTGATCACTCGAAGCTTTTTTCGTAGATCGCCTATTAAACCAGAATAGTCTTCCGAATCATTTTAATTTGAAATGATTTTTACTCTAAACTTATAAAATACTGATTTGTTATTCTTTTTGAGTATATTGTTCGGTTTTTGGGTGCAAGAACTACAAAAAACCGAAATTTGACTTAATCCTCTTTTTACGAAGCCTACAAATAAATCTCAGATTTGAGCAGAGTGGGATGTGCCAAATTTACATTTAAGAGTTTGCTAATTTTTAATACATTTTTTGTGAAACTAGTTGGCAATAATTTCAAATTTTTGCAAGTTAAAATTAGCAACATTTTTTTATTGTTCGATATTCCAACGAGTTAAAATGGATGAAACTTTTTGTACATTGATAAAGAACTGAAATAAAGCAATTTTAGCAGTTTTAAAGGTTTTCGGAATCTTTTATTCTAATTGGACACAAATTATACGAATTTTGGTTATTCGAATTTTACACTATATTGAAATGTTTTGTATAATACCAATTAACATCTATTTAACAATGAGTATCTTTCCAGGGACAGTTTAAACAAATATTTGAATGAAAAACATTGACATCAATAACTTAATGTGGGTAAGCATGTAGAGGTTATCAAAGTCACCCCGGAATACGAAAACGGACTTCAACTTAAATTTTTTTTTTGAAAAATAGCTGTAACAGGACAATTTTATGTAAAACCATCCAATCTTGTTCTCCAAGCATCAGTACATGGTTTAAAAATATGAAACTTGAAAAAAATGTGTTGCGTCGAAAAATATGTAATGATTACTTCGAAAAG
Organism: Topomyia yanbarensis; assembly: GCF_030247195.1. NCBI lineage: Eukaryota > Metazoa > Arthropoda > Insecta > Diptera > Culicidae > Topomyia > Topomyia yanbarensis. The sequence continues at coordinate 87,972,541 of NC_080671.1, forward strand.
TGATCAATGTCACCCCGGTTTACGGTACTTATTTGACCCAACGGTACGAACCAAACAGATTTCTATCGATTTGTCGATTAAGCCACGTTCACTTCCTTCAACTATGGCAGCTGAGGTAGTTGATAGTGAAATACAAGGCAAATACAGCGAATTTAAAGTTCTGGCTACAGACGGATCCAACGATGCGTTTGGTGCGGGATATGCTGTCGTCAACAACTTTGATTAGCCCACTGTTAGAATGAAACTGCCTCCACCTGTCTCAATCTACTTGGCAGAATTATTAGCTCTTCGGAAAGCCGTCATAATTACTCAACAGCTACCAGTAGGAAAATATCTCATCATAACGGACAGTTTAAGCAATCTAGTAAGTCTTCAGACGGGAATGGTTAATCTAGATAACCATATGGCTTGATACGAGATCAAACAGAAAGCTATATCTGTTGAAACCAGAGGTTCGGTGATAAAATTCATGTGGGTACCATCTCACAAACTCACAAAGGTATACCGTTGAATGAAGTTGCCGACCGTGAAGCTAAGCATGCGTACCTTCATGGATCCCACAAAGACTATGCCTTTACAGGGTTCGATATTTCGTTTCCAAGTCGTCAGCAAGCGATGGAAAAACTGAATGGAATAGAGCCGATAAATGGAGATTCTGTTTCGTTGGTGTCTACTACACCATGGTTCCAGTCAACAACACTCAATAGAAGGCAGATTGTTATTCTGTCAAAACTAATTAGCAATCACTCTAGACTTCCAGCGCATCTTGGAAGAAATGGCATCATCACAGATGATACATGCTCCTGCGGACAAGCAGCTGCGGATCCCGACCACCTTTTATTTGTGTGTTCGAGATTTGAAAACCAGAGGCAACATCTCTGGCGTAAAATCCTACGCAGAAACCTGCAACTAATCCTGAGACAACGAGACATAGAATTGGGTCGTTAAGCTATATACAGTTTTCCATTCCATTCGATAAATTTTAGGTCCAATATACATAATAAAACATCATTTAAAAAAAATTCGTTATGATATTATTAAAACTTGAATCGAAATGTTAGATTGACGTTTGGATCGGTTCAATGACCATGCAGTTACCGAGCGTCATCTTTGGTTAGAAATTCCACTTCAATAAAAATTCTGGTGGTTTTAAAAGGGTCATATTTCGGCATTATTTATTTTTGTATCAAAAATCCAGAAGAAGCACGAAGAGAAATAAGTAAAATATTTTTTAACTCTATTCGTTTTATTTTTCACAAGGTATTTCATTTCTTTAGTTACAGTTTAACACATATTTCTTCCGTCGAAAATGAATACCGTTTGACAATAATATAGTTTTCATTTTGAGGTTTAAAACGCTTTTAATCCACCTAACAGTGTGATGAGACACTTCTTATAACTCTTATCACTCTCTTTGGATAATATAACGTTTGAGAACATTTACAACTTGATGCTTCGCGATGTTTTTGATAACACATACTACATGGGATAGTGGCAGGACTCAGAGAATCGCTCAAATCAGTATAGGACAACATCAGTGCTAGAAATCTCAAACCAAATCAATGGGAAAGCGAAAAAATGGCCCATAAAATAGACATACAAACGAATTATTGCTAATGCTCCGTTAATAAAATATCTAAATTCCTCAATCAACGCATTGTGGTGGGAAAACTGAATTTTCCTAAAAGGGTTATGTATATTGTACTGAACCAAAAAAATCGAATTTTTTTGAATCGATTTGAAGTTTATACTTTAATCAAATTTCTAACGCGACTGAGAACTAAGAAATCAACGCTTTTTCTTGAAAAAAAGCGATACTAGCAGTGACACCATTCAAAGAAAATCAACAGTGAATATTTCCAGACTTGGTTTTATTTCCTATTTAAGAACTATTGTGTTTTTTACATCCTAGATTGCATGATTCAGTGCTCGAAACCCAAAGCTTCATGAAGTATTTGAAATTATTAAACTAAAATTTGTGTTTGCAATTGAAATTGACAAAATGATAGTATATATAATATATAGCCCCTTTGGCGATTGTTTACTTTTTCGGTCCCACCTATCAGCATTGAAGTATCGCCCTTACGTTTTTTTACAATACCAATTTTACAATTGGTGGGGGTTTGGTGAAAATCGATCTTACTGTCCAAACGGCATAATTCCGAATCCATAATTTTTGAAGTTTTAAAATTATGCAGAATTAATTTTTCAGAAACTAGTAACATAGTTCGTGTTTTAGCGAATTTGTTGAGACTTTATTGTAGTCATGAATATTAATCTGAGAAAATGCACCATAAATACTTCTTGGACGATATACCGTCAAAATAATTTTATCAAATGATGCGCTGTTTAACGTTTGTAAAACTAATCGAAGATACTAAACCTCCGAAATTGGCGGTTTCAAAATGATGTTATCTTGACCTTAAATTACTGTTTTTAAACATTTGACCTATACATATAATTGGTCATACCACAAAAATCAAATGCTCATCAAAATCGATCAGGACCTGCTAGAGTCGAATAGAAACCGACATTTTTCATAAATTTCTCTCTACATTCGGAAAGTGTTATCCTCGTTATTAATCATATTACGTTTTCGTCTCAACTCGACGCATTCCCAAAATAAAAACCTGTTTTAATCCACCTAGTGATGCAATTGTGCTTTTCTCATTTGTCCAGACTACGATTCCATGGCTGGTTATGTTCAATGCAATGGTGGAAATGAATATTACATGTTCAGTACGATTTGCACATACATACAATGGATCAACAGCCACGATCTTGAGATACTATGTGATACTGAAACATCGCTTGAAACCAGCGTCGGATCATGGAAAAAGATCCGGAAGGTCGGGGTCCTGCCGAAAATTTTCAACTTGTTAAGAAATTTTAAACTAGTTTTAATTTTAAAGTAGCAACCCCTCACTGCATACTCCCTCCGGGCCGGGATGATTGACGATTTTTAGAGTGATTACATAACCTTTCTATATGAGAAAGGCAAAAATGTACCAAAGTCCAAAAAAATCAATTTTTGTCATACATCTCAATGTTTCATGCATTTTAAAATCATTTGGCATCAAAAATACAAATTTGATTTTGAAATTTTTTCATTTCAGTTTATATGGGAATTTTCTGTGTGATTGCACTCTTCAACTCGTAACTCCGGAACCGGAAGTCCAATCGATAAAAAATTCAATAGCAGCTGATGGGAAGGTTGTACCTTTCATTTGAGACTAACTGTGCAAATCGTCCAGCCATCTCTGAGAAACAGAGGTCACATTTTTTCCACATACACACATACATACACACACAGACATTTTCCGATCTCGACGAACTGAGTCGATTGGCATATGACACTCGGCCCTTCGGGTCGGGATTAGATTGACGAATTTTAGAGTGAATGAGAAAGGCAAAAACATTTTTAGCAAATGTTGAAAGTTATGCATTTTTTTGGTGAGCAGTTCTATGTTTCATAGACATTAAATCAATTTTAACTTCGCTTCCTATTAAATAAAGACCCTTATTACAGTACATCTCTACAAAAGCGAGCTCAATTTGAAAATAAATCTGAGGATTATGATTGAAGAACTCTGGAATTTTCTATTGGAATGTTTTCAGGCAGGAATTTGATATTGATGCTATTAGACAACTGTGAAATCAAGACCAATAGATCAGTTACATATCAGGACCCCATTCCGACAATTTATCAAAAGTCCTCATGATGTTTACAACAACAGGTTATCAATGTACGGATCAGATAATTGTTATTGTAATATTGAATTAAATCAGTCAGCATCAATAAATTTTCAACTTCAACCCAATTTTTTTTTGTGTGGTGGGGGGGGGAGTTGCGTGGTGTTAAAGCCCAAAACCTTCTCTTGGCTACGCCGTTGCTTGGAGTTATTTACTTCGCTTTCATTTTCCGATATGTTTCAGATCGATCCGATGGTTATAAGTTAGAAAAATTGCAGTCAGAAGGTTCGTATAAATGAACATTTTTGCATTGATAAGTTATCAAGTTCCTTCCAGACAACTTGGAAGTGTACGGTGATTATTTCTAGCGGTTGTAGATAGAAAAATGAAATACAAAAATACAAAATTCGTTTTGTCGTAATAATGTTTGGCTTATTTCAATGGATTATTACTATATTGAACAATAAATAGGCAACAAGAGGTAATCCACAAACAACAAGCCATAACTTTTAAAGTATTCAAAATAGATATTTGAAGTCTTCAGTAAAGTTATTCGCAAAAGTAAGAGCTACAAATTTGCTGAAGGCATCATTTCGATATAATCACTTCCAAGAAAATTTGTGAAAATATCTCACTCATAGGAGGATTAATCAGAAAAAGCACAATACCAAAAGAAAGGGCATATTGCCGCCATTATATTCTCCGAAGATACTATTGACCTAAAAAAAAGCCGTTTTGGCGTTAATAATAGATTACATGTTTTTGGTCATATTTCTGGCAATGGGAAATGATAAAAATCTTTCGTATGCATTTAATGTTAAATATCTCTTTTGATAATAGTCCGATTTCAACAATCTATAGCTTGTTCGAAAGGTAATCATTTAAGCTGTCTTAAAACGTATAAATTGTTAATCTATATTGTCAATTTCGGCAGATAATTCAAAAAAACAGCAAAAAACGCCATTTTTACGCATTCAAACATTCATATCTTGGAAACTAAACATAAGAATCAAAAACAAATTAATAGCGTTCATACTGTTTTTTAGTTCTTTCATTTAAAATTGGTTTGGATAAGATCGGTTAAGCCATTGCTGAGAAACACGAATGAGAATTTGTCCGTTACATACACACACACACACACAGACATTGGACCAAACCGTCGAGCTGAGTCGATTGGTATATAAGACTCGGCCCTCCGGGCCGCGGAAAAAATCTTGAAAGTTTGAGCGAATTCTATACATTTCTTTTATAAGAAATGTAAAACTATGGAATGACTGTGTTCCCGAAATTTGCTTTACACGTGTATACCGATTTTTTAACTTTTTTTTCCATTTTATTGTATTCGGATTCTGAAAAAAGCTGATAGTGTATTTTTGAATCTGGCTTAGAAATAGCTTATGAATAAAGTTCTTGGGCTGTTGTTATAATATGGCCTTGCAAACTCGCTTTCGCAGCGTTTCGTTTCAATACTCCTCCCAAAGCATCATGACAAGTAGAGAAAAAATCCATTCGGCATCAATGCCAAAATCTTTTTGCATGCTGCACAAATTAAATGCCGTCATTTTATTTTTGTATTGGCTTCCTTATCCATTTGAGAAAATCGCAATAATTTCGTGTTCGCCCTTTACGGGTTCCTGGCTGGTTCGATTCTCGATACTGCGATTCAAGCTCAGACTAAACGCGTACCAGACGCGAACTCTCGCGGGTGTCCTCCCAACCCATGGTGGGACAAAGAGTGCTCAGACGTGTACGCGGATAAGATATAAGATCTACTGGAACGACGGGCTACCAGCCAGCTATCGACAGTACGCGATGGTAGAAACGCGCATTAAGAGTTTGATGAAAGCTAAAAAACGTTGCTACTGGCGCCGGTTCGTCGACGGATTAACGAGAGAAACATCGATGAGCACTCTTTAGAGCATGGCTCGACGCTTATGAAACCGAAACAGAAGTAACGAGAGCGCGGAGTATTCAAACCGTTGTATACTCGATTTTGCCAAGAAGGTTTGTCCTGATTCCGCCTCGGCACAGAAGATCTACCGCGCCGCCGTTTTCGATGGTGTAGCTCTCACTTGCTCTCTTGTCATGTAATAATAAAGCCCCAGGGCCAGACAGAATCAAATTTAACTTGTTAAAGAATCTGCCAGACTCAGCCAAGAGACGCTTGTTGAATTTATATAATAAGTTTCTTGAGGGTAATGTTGTCCCTCATGACTGGAGGACATCGCCATCCAACGACCAGGAAAACCAGCCTCCGACCACAACTCGTATCGACCAATTGCGATGCTGCCTTGTATCCGAAAGTTGTTCGAGAAAATGATCTTGTTTCGCCTCGACAATTGGGTTGAATCAAATCGTCGCTATTGTGCAATCTTATGAAAACCCGGATAGAATTTTACAATAGAATTTACCCTACAAACAATCATAAAACAATAAATATTATAGTTATTACTGTTTTAACATTGTTCGATGACAAGTTCTTACAGTAGATTTACAATAAAATTTCATGTAACAATAAATTTCACTATTCAGCAAAAAACTGATACAGTGCATTCACATTAAATTTTACTGTTTTCGAGAAAAAATGTATGGAGAAAAATTGTTTTTTTTTCATATTAAGATACACAACCACCCCCCTTTTTCACGGTAAAAGTCTATTTTACATCGAAATTTACTGTAAAACGTTAAAGTTTATTGTTTTTGTATTGTAGCATAACACTAAAATTTACTTTAAATTATTGTAAAATTACTGTACTCTCACAGTGAAAATCATGGTTTTGTTATTGTACATTTCTATTCGGGAAGCGTCATTTAGCACTTTTCGAGAAAAAACGATTTTTAAAGTTTGAAATTAAATATATCTTAAAACTTATAAATGGTAAAAGTAATTCAAAGAAGACAATTATTGCTTCTATTTATTCTGTATTAATGTCTCCAATATTGCTAAGATCGGTTGACTATGATGCGAGTTTTTACTATAAATGTAAACAAAAGTCGCACTCATATGTGTCATCCCAGTCAAAAAGGGCAAGTTGCTGGCTAACGGAGGGCTATTTGCCAACTCGGATGCGCTAATTGCCTTTCAATTTGCAATTAGGGGGCTATTTCAAATGCAACATTTGGGCGATTTGCCGCCGTCATTTTTTGCCGCCCAACCCGCCCTTAAATCGACCCCAAATCGCCCACGGAACGCGCCATTTAATCGCCCTTAATTGCCTAATATGAAAATTAAAAATAATACTTATTTTCGGATTCATTATCCACTCACATATACTTACCAGTATACTAGGTAATCACCACCAACTTATAGGAAGAATCAAAGGTTAAATTGGTATTGCACACCAAAACTTATCGCAATCTGACGTTCATTAAGACTTTATGTCAGAGATCTTGTTCTACTATACTTACACACGATTCCACAATTTTCTACATTCGTTGGCTAAATGAAGTGCACTAGACAAACAAAATACAAGTGAGAACACACCAATTGTTCAAAAAACAATTTTAAGCTTAAGCCAAACATGAACCGCCATGTTTGAAAAACGTAAAAAACAACCAAGTCCATTTCAGCCGCCAGAAAATTTGTCTAAGTATTGAAATTGCCTTTAAATCGCATTCGCAAATTGCATTTGTTCCTAGGGGCAATTAGCACAGGCGAGTTGAGTTAAACGTCAAACTTTTTAAATCGCCTGACCATGTTCGTCCGCATTTTTTTGACAGGGATAGGTCTGTTCCAGTACCAGGAGAAACTGGAAGTACTCCGGAGAAAATCGTTCCTGTACTCTCTTCTTCTCCTTTTTCTTCTTCTGGTAGCAAACCGGAGTAAAAAGGAGCAAAGATTTTTTGCTCCTGTTTACTCCGGAGTGACTTCCGTGTACTGGAACAAACCTATTGATGACAAAATTTGTATGGCGTGTCATAATCGTGCATGGAAAATTTTCCATAGAAAAAAATCATCAATTATTAACTTTTATTCATACCTTTGGCTTTATTTGGTGTATAAACAATCGGTGAGTTGCATTTTGAAGGAAATCAGACAGGGAATCTAGAAAGAATAGTTATTTTTGGTTACAGTGTTGCCAAATATGCTCTATTTCCAGTTTAAAACTTAAACTGCATTTTTCTCGCAATTCGTTTAATTTTGTTTTGAAAATTATAATGCCATTGTGTTTCTCAGATAGTTTTACACATATAAATGTTATACATGTTATGCATCAATATAACTTGAGCCAATCCCCAGACACAGTCATTTGAAACAAAAAACTAAAAATGTCTCAGCTCATTTCTCGCTATATCTCAGTAACCAAGCAGAATGTCAAAATTCTGAAAACGCCACATGTAGAGATTTTTTAGACAAATGATGTAGCATATCTAACTCAGTTTACCACAAAATGGCGTTTGTCATAAAATAGCACAACAGCGACGAAATGGCTTACTGTCAGATACACAATTTGGTTCCCCTTCAAAGGCAAAGGGACGAACGATTGTCTTGCGTTGCTCTCAATAGAAATTCAAATGGTAATTTATCGACGTCATGAATTAGCTACATGGGTCTTCCCCAGAGCTCACGTCTAAGCCCCCTTATCTGCAACTTTTACATGAATGACATAGACGAATTTCTTGTCAATTACTGCACGCTAAGGCAGGACCATTGCAAGATATCTTGGACAATTTGTCTGCTTGGGCCCTGGGTATCGAGTTCTCCACGGAGAAAACTGAGCTAGTCGTATTTTCAAGGAAGCGTGAACCAGCGCAACTACAGCTTCAATTAATGGGTCAAAGTATTGCTCAGAATTCAACTTTCAAATATCTCGGGGTCTGGTTCGACTCTAAAGGTATCTGGGGATGTCACATTAGGTATCTGAAAAAGAAGTGCCAACAAAGGATCAACTTTCTCCATACAATAACAGGAACATGGTGGGGTGCCCACCCAGGAGACATGATCAGGTTGTACCAAACAACGATATTGTCGGTGATGGAGTACGTGAGTTTCTGTTTCCGCTCCGCTGCGAACATATATTTCATCAAACTAGAGCGAATCCAATATTGTTGTTTGCGTATTGCTTTGGGTTGCATGCACTCGACACATACAATGAGTCAAGAAGTGCTGGCGGGCATCCTTCCGCTGAAAAATCGATTTTGGGATTTCTCATATCGAATGCTCATTCGATGCGATATATTGAACCCGTTAGTAATTGCAAATTTCGAGCGGCTTGTCGAGCTCAATTATCAAACCCGTTTTATGTCCTTGTACTTCGATTACATGGCACAAAACATCAATCCTTCTTCATATTATCCCAACCGTGTCAATCTCCCTCATGCTTCTGATTCAACTGTATTCTTCGACACATCCATGAAGACAATATTTGTGGAATCCCGGATCACATACATCCGCAAGTGATCTCAAGCATCTTTCCTAGTAAATTTCGAGAAGTCGACTGCAACAAGATGTTTTACACCGACGGGTCAAGCCTCGACGGCTCCACTGGCTTCGGTATATTCAATCAAAACCTCACCGCCTCATTCAAACTCAATGATCCTGCTCAGGCCCGTAGCCAGGATTTTGTTTCGGGAGGGGCTTAAAAAAATTTGCATAAAGCTTTTAATTCTGACAATTTGATATAGTCACTAGAAACTAAATTAAATTTTGAAAAGTTCATAATGAAATCAATTCCAAATCAAAGACAATCCTAAAAATATGTTCATTGTCACAAGAAAGGTTATAGTACTTACTCTCGTTACAACAAAGTATATTCTAGAGTTCACAGTATTTATGCGCTAACCGAATATGACAATGCTTGACGGTGCTGGAAAACACTAGGTGTTCCAAGCTACACCTTTAAAAGGCGTAGAAGATGCTAAACCGAAATGAGTAGAAAAATATCCATAAAATGTTCGAACGAAGAGAATGTCGAAATTCGTACAAAATCTTCTGATTTAGCAAGCGATTTGTAGATGCGCAGAGACGGTTCAACTTCTATTTTCTTTGTCTGGTGTTCTGCGAGTATTACCAGTTCCAAGGCATCATGCTAACACAATTTTTTGATATATTCTATTTAAATGAAACTATTTTCAAGACTAGCCTTGGTCGGATAGATTAGAACCCCAGTTAGGAAGGATTTTTGGTAATCAATAGGATCAAAATATAAATTTAAATGATTAAATCAACTGAAGGAAACTGCCCACAATTTAATTGATTAAAGAAAATTGTCTACAAATCGAATGAAAACACTGATTACTAATATCTTCTAATTTTCCTTCAAATCGCCAGTCGCCGTGCATGTGTCGTTCACCGTGCAGTTTCAAAATCACGAAATTTAAAGAACTAGCTCCCTAAATCCATCGGAGAGATCCAGATCCCAAATCCTTTCGTTTCATCGTTTTATTGAAACATTCCAACTAAAGTTGAATCAAAATTTTAAATACACCGTAAGTTGATCATATAACGTGCACTGGTGCCAAACAAATGTCCTCAACTACTTATTCTCGTTTTGTTGGTAATAGTTTTATATTATTTCTAAATTGTGACGTATTTAGATAGGTATTTTTACGGTGACTATGAAGGCGGTTTTCATTTTGATAAAAAACACAGGATTTGAAGTCACGTCAAATCCACCTAAACGCACGGTAACTGGGGACTTGACGGTACGTGAAATTTGTTAAATGTATTACCAAAAGAACTAGAAGGTCTACCTTCTGATGTCGCAAAAAGCAGAAGCAAAAAAAATTGCTACGCTATAGCAGGCTACAGGCACCAGTGAATCAAGCTAGCTATTGTTCTATATCAGTGCACATACAAATTGTATCGTTGCCCCCGGCTGCGGAGTAAAATGAGTTTGCCAAATGAAGCAAAAGTGCCTGTGCTACGGGATAACACGAACAGTTAAGGAAGTGGAACAATTAGTTAAAGTGAAAATGGAGCTTAATCTCGCTGAAGTTACCTACATTCAGCTACATAACGTAAAAACTGTGTTTTGATCACGTTTAGAAGCTTAGCACAGGCCGAAAACTTTATTGCAAAGAACAACATGCAACACGAGGTCGAATTTAATAACACCAGAATCAAGATCCCCGTGCATATGGAAAACGACATGGTGGACGTGCGTATCCATGATTTGGCCCCGCGCACGAAGGAGGATTTCATCAAACAAATCATGTCGTAATATGGAGAAGTAGAATCTATTACGAATGACACCTGGAGAAATTTTTTCTCCGGCATTCCCAATGGCGTTCGTATTGTGAGAATGCGAGTGACTAAACCAATACCTTCTTACATGACTATCGAATGCAAATCACCGAAGGATGGCGTGACCTATAAGCAAACAACGCTAATTACATATCCCGGGCAGACCCCAACATGCCAATTCTGTTACTATACAGCCTACTACGGAAAAACATGCGCCGAAGCAACTAGTCAAAACTCATCTACTACAGCCAACTCTAACAAGCAGCCACCGATACCTTCAGATAAACCTAAAACAACGATCCAATTACCCTATAATGCAGGTACAACGACCACGACAACCGCTCCCAAACCAACAACTAGCATCGCCAATAAAGAAGCAAATACCGATGAAGACGGATATACAACAGCGACCCATAAGAACAAGAAACAAATAAGAACCTCTGATCGTGAACAGGAAGAAAGCAGTACCGATGACGACATGGACGGGAACGATAACGCGAGAGAAGGCAGACTGAATGACCACCAAGCGGCCTCACCGCCAAGGAAAAAGATCTCAACACGCAGCAGCAAACTGCGTCAACAAGATCTGGCAGACCGACATTCTTAGAATTTTTTTATTTTTACTTATTGTAAAAAAAATTAAAAGACCCACGGATCAGTTGTGCTAACGCATTGAGCCGTTTCAAATAAAATTTTAGATTGAAAAAAAAAAGAAATATTATAAATATGAACAAGCTCAATAATTTCAGCATCTCTTTATTCCGACATATGGACGGGTATACATCGCACTTACTTCACCTCTGTCGAAGAGTAACGTAGGTGTAAGGCCAACTTTCTTTGATGATTTCTGTTGTTCTGTAGTTGAGTGCCCAGAAAATATAGAACAGCTGCTCTTGGGTCGATTTCAATTTATTTATTATTTTTTCTCTCTTTTTCTTCGTGATCTCTGCTCATCTCTCTCATTTTATTCCATAACGAACACAAATAAAACGAAAACATGAAATCGAAACATTAATCCCAATTTATTGACTGTAGACTCAACTAGTTACAACATTTTAGTCGCTCTCCGTGATAGGCTACTGATGTTTGTTCACTGTATCGTCACGTCGTTTTTAGACTTACATGGTCATTAATTGGAAACCATCGAAAGAGACAGAAATGCTGCTGCTTACAACATTAAGTTTATTATGATTGATTGACTAATATGTGGTTTAGCATCTATTGACATCCGTTGAAAAGTAAGGATAAAATCACAACAGATAGTCCTACCGCTACTATGTACGTTTCTGTATGTGAACAACATTAGTAATATACGACGGTATACAATTCTTGGGTTGATGAACACCTCAGAAAAACCGCTGTTTTACCACTTTTTGGCTTGTTTATTTTTTGGCATTTTTCTTGCTTATTGTTCGATTGTTTAAAATATCACTACTTTGCGGACTAATAATGTTTAAATACGGACCGCATTCTCCGCATAAAATGAAATTGAGTGTCAACAGAAATACTATTGCATTAAAATGACGCGAAAACAAAAACTGTCTTCTCGACTATATTGTCATCAACTAACGGAAATGTTTTTGTCTAGCACGCTTGAGTGAGATGCCTGATGTTTCTACTAAGCGTACAGTGCACTAACCTATTACAGAAATTCAATCTGCTTATGCTTTAACTAACTTTATTCTGACTAATATATAACATAATATCTGAGTTTTGTTAGACACAACCACTAGCGATAAAGTTCTCATTTTGGGACAGTTTTTGAGCTCACTTTTCTATAAAACTTCTGCAATTTTATTATATATTTCGTTTATTTTATTCGGTTCAATGCATTAGCTAAATGAAGCCTTGTGTCTTCAATATATTTCCATGATGTGAACAATGAAAGTGATAAAACGTAAATGGTTGTCCTACAGATCTCGTGCGAACAACTAGCGATTGCATGTGGAGAACTATTTACTAGGCTGAGAAATATTTTTCCTAACCAACAGTGTCGCGGTGGTGTTCATTTCTATCTCGTACACTTCCTTATCATCATAGTGGTTACTGCCATGTCCATGTTCGCGAATTTCTGACGGGTCACGAGTGTCGACTTCCTCAATGATGGTGCCGACCGTTGATTTTGAGATACTAGACGCAGTTTTTGCCGTCAATATTATCCGAACAGCAGCCAAAATTTGGCAAATGTTTGTTTTTCAGGAAATGGTTTTGGAGACTATGTATATGCAAAGATATAATGTGTAAAATAATACTATCGCATTCAGTTTTTACGTGCAGGGTCAGGTTGGAGGAAATATGTCTGTTCACCTAGATTTTCACCACAAAAACACCATTTAATATACTTCCTAGATGTGTCCTTTATAATGAATACCATTTTTTCCAAATGTGACAGGAATCTTTTAATAGCCACGGTGCAAGTAAGTGGTATCAGATCTTGTAGCCGAGCATTGATTTTCTCATCGTCCATATATATGAGGATCAACCACATGTTACAAGTTGTTATGCAAAATGACTGGTTTCGCCTGGGCTAATTTGTTAAATGGCATCAGCACTGAACGCCTGACATGGTTAAACTCGTTAAAGGCGATGTTCGTAAGCATAACCTCCATAATCACCTTCAGCAAATATTTCACATCATTAATGTTGCTCCAGCCAAATACGGAGGCTATTGACTTCAGGTTTTTTCGCATAAGATCGATCTTATGCGAAAAGACCTGTAGTCAATAGCCTCCGTATTTGGCTGGAGCACTACTTCTTGCTTCTGCGACTCAATCATTCGACAGATCCCCACAGCAAGAATTAAAGTAACAGTTTCGTTTGTCTTCCGACGAGTCACACAATATGAAGGGAACTGTTTTATCACACTCAGCATACTGAGTAGATATCCTGACCGCTGTCTTCGGTGGTTCGAAATAGCAATCTTCCTTACAATTCTCGCATTAATTTGTTGAAACCAAACAAGATACAATTTTTTTAAGAGTCGCCGAAAAACATGTTGTTTCTTAAATTTATTTTTGAAAATTTTCGGGGGGGGCTTTAGCCCCCTAGCCCCCCCTCTGGCTACGTGCCTGATCCTGCTTCAGTTTACGTCGCAGTTGCTGCCGCTATTCATTATACCTTTGGGATCATTGATACTTTGCCCACCGATCATTACTTTATTGTCTCGGATAGTCTCAGCTCAATCGAGGCTCTCCGTTAAATGAAATCTAGAAAGCACATTCCATATTTTCTGGGAAAAATCTGGGAGCGTCTACGTGCTTTATCTGTAAGATCGTACAAGATTACCTTAGTTTGGGTTCCCTCGCATTGCTCCATTCCAGCTGATTCCAGGTAATGAAGAAGCGAACTCTTTAGCTAAGGCGGGCGCTTCAGAAGGTGACATATATGAAAGACCAATTAGCTTCAGCGAATTTTTTAGTATCACTCATCAGAGAACCCTCGAAAGTTGGTAAACTTCATGGAGCAATGGTGAACTACTAAGGTGGATACATTCGATAAACCCTAAGGTATCGACGAGACCTTGGTTCAAGGGTAAACAAAAATGGTTCGCCTTTTTGAGTGTTCTTCAGAGTTATACGCCTAGCTTTTCATGTGACGATCTTTGATTTGATCACATTCCAACAAGTAGAAACCGGCTAAAAATAACTTGTTAAGAATCTCCCGGGAACACCTCTGTCACCCTCCCTTGTACTGTGGTAACATATACTTTCATGCTCCATCACTTTGATTTGCTCTATATATTGATAATTTTCACTGAATCATAAACAGCATTTAATATTGGACATACAGCATCACCGTCTATTTTCATCGCATTGCTTCATGATTTAATCTCTTTTGAACTCTACCGGAAATTTCAACCGATGTCGTGTTAGTAGTTGTTTCGTACGTTATTGTAATGTTCCAAAAATCTATCTGGTAGGTTAGGAAAATACATAATTTACAATTCAGATTTTCATCATGTTGTTTCAGGTTGCTTCTGATCGTCATAAGCTCGTCAAATGGCGAACACGAATATCAATGCATAGAATTCCCGGTCGAAAATCAGTGTTTGCTAGAGCAAATCGTGTATCATCCGGGTGAACAAATTGTGTTTCCTGATGGGTTCAAACATTTTCGAATTTATATGTCGAAATATAAGTACGGCCTTGTGTCCAACATCAGTGCGTTTGATGAACAGCTCTACGAGGCGATGCATCGACCAGCAGGTGTCGAGCTGTCAAATGTCTATCTGCAGCGGCTAGTTCTACCTTCGAATCTGCAGTACGGTACATTTTCTCACAATGAGCTACGCACTATAGAGATAGATCGCTCGAAGATCTACCGAATCAGTTTTCTTGACTTGGATTCAAATCACATATCCAACATCAAGAGCATCAGCGCCCTAATTAATCTCGAGACGCTTCATCTGCAGCACAACAGCATCAAAACGATCGATAAGTCTACATTTGCACCACTCGTCAAACTGAAGCGCCTTTATCTAATGTACAACAATTTTCGAAAGCTTCCATGGGACGGCCTTCCCGCGTCACTGGTACATCTTGACTGCCGCGGAACGGGGCTTGTATCGGTCGATTTCAGCCGCTCGAATCTACCGGCTCTGGAGTACCTGAACGTGGCGAAAACTAGAATCCTCGTACTGGACGTCACCGACCTTCTCCGAGCTGCTCCGAATCTCAGGAAGGCCTATCTATTCAATCATCAAATCCCTTCGGACGAAATGGGAGAGATTGTGAAGGTTCTTAATCAGCATAACATTACTAATTACGATATCAAAGAGGAATACTGTTATTACGACGAAGAGTACATTGATGGAAGGTGTGTAAGGCCGACACAGCCTTACGTTGGCATAAGTACGTGGATGGCAGTTTTGCTAACTGTGGTTACATTAGTCGTTGGGGCTCTGTTCATTTATTTAGTGTATCTGGTCTTTACACATATAGCTCGATAGTGATTGATATTGTTACACCCCGACATAAAGCAGCTTCAATTTTTTTTCTTTCGTTACGTTTTATCGAGTTATATGAAAGAGTAAAAAATTATCTAACAAGGTTATTCAACCTGATTTTTAAAATAATAAAAAAACAACATCGTGAATCGAGGAAATTGTATTACGAATTCAATGTTTTATAATAATTTGATCTAATTTCGTCTAATAAAAAAATAACGAATGCATTGTAAGACATAGACTCAAATAGTGATGCAGGGGCTGTTAATTTCCATACAACATTTAAACAATCTGAACTTGTCAATTTTCATCTCGAAATGTTGAAAATTGAGCGATCGACTTGCACAATTCTCCTTCGCATTCACAAGGTACCTACACGAGCTTTTACAAAATTATGATAATAATTAATTTTACAGTAATATTTTAGTCGACTTTTTTTTAGCGAAAATTGGATTTTTTACAACGAAGTATTGAACAAAATTCAAAAATTGGAAAATAAAAACCTTCCACCGTTACCTGGGAAATTTTATGAACAAAAACAGTTCAAAATTTTAAAACGAATTATCTAGTAGATTTCGATTCATGATGTACGCTGAACAATAAATTGGTTTTGATGCACCTCCAGAATTTCACAGCAACTCGCTCAATTGTCAGTCATAGTATTGGGCTTTAGCCCCCCCCCCCTTTTTCAAAAATGAATTTAAACTTTTGACTTTTAATAAAATTTGTTGCTCATTTGGTTTGAACAATTTATTGAGAAAAAGTTGAAGAAGTGCGAAGCGAACGACAAAAACAGTAACTTTTATATTGTGTGCCTTGTCTGAAGAATACAAGAAACTGTTACTTTAATTGTAGCTGTAGTAATCTGTCGAGATTAGTGAGTAGCAGAAGCAAGAATTGGTGCTCCAGCCAAATACGGTGATTATGAAATTATTGATGATTCGCATAGGACAGAGCATTCATAATGTCGAACATTTCCTGAAGGTGTAAATGGAGATTAGACTTTCGGAAGCCGCCTTTATCGAGTTCTACCATGGCAGGCATTTAGCGCTCAACAAATTAGCCCAGACGAAACCATTCGTTTTGCACAACTTAAAGCACAAGGTTGTGTGTGACAATGCTATAATTAAGATCCTCCTGTATATGGACGATGAGAAAATGAATGTTCCGCTACAAGATAGGATACCGCTTACTCGTAGACGTCGATCCACGTGCAATGGCTAAGCGCTTGAGCGAGATCTGTAGGACAACCATTTAAACTCGTTATATTATTTTTATTGTTTATATAAGGAAATATATAAAAGACCCACGACCCCGTTTGTTATTTTTAAATGATAAGTTTTTGAATTGCACACAATTTTGAATTTCTGTATTAGGTCAGTGCACACTGTACACTCTGTTCATTGTACTGTACTGGAGTGCTACAAAAAAAGTATTTCAATTTGTCTGAGAACGATTGAGCCGAGAAGAAAATTTTTGTTTCGCGTCATTTTACCGCAATACCATTTTTATTGTCGCTTTATTTTATTGTTACGAGGAATTCGTTCCGTACTAATACACCGTTAATCCGTAAATCCGTGATATCTGCAACAAACGTGTGAAAGAAAATTCTTTTAAAAGTGGACCGGGCAAAAAGTGGTAAAACAATAGGCAATCACGAAGAGCGACTAAAATGTTGGGACTGATTGAATCTATAAGCCAATAAATTGGGATAAGTGTTTCGATTTCATGTCTTCAGTATGTGACAGTCTTGCGTTCTGTTTTTGCTCGTCATGGAATAAAATGAGAAAGATAATCTTAAATAAGAGAGAAAAAAGAGGAAGAAAAAAATCAACCAATCGAAATCGATTCAAGATCACTCTTCGATCTTTTCTATTCACTCAACACGAGTGCTTTCGGAATTGCGGTCTGATCTTCTCATTTCGTCTTCGTTATCCGTACAACTTTGATGCGTTAGGTGCAACAATTTTAATTGAAACTTTTTCCCAAATAGTGGTAAAACAAGTCTGTAATCAAACAAACATTACAGTTTTCTTCAAGAAGTCATACATCTCTTCCAATCTTGATGATGATTGTAAAAAAATCAAGAGCTAATTATTTTTATTCAAAAACAAACCAATTATTGAGCAGATTAGTGTCCACATATTTATTTAACGAATTGACAAGAAGTTTTGCGATTGTTTCACAGGAAACGGATAATTGGATGTAATTTAAAAACAGATAACTCTAAAACAAAGCAAATTCGGTAAGTTCGATGTGTGATCTTCCATGTGTCGGAAGCAAGTGATGCTGAAATTATTAAGCTCACCTATGTTTATAGTTTCTAGTTATTTTGGTCGTGTCATTAATGTTATATTTTACGTAAATTAGAAGCATTCACTAATCAGTGCTAAGCAATTTTCTTTCGATTAGTGAACAAGTTCTGAGCAGTTTCGCTCAGTAGATTAAATCCTGGGTAGTTTCCATTAGTAGATTAAATCATTGAAATATATATTTTACATCGTCCAAAATCCCATGAATTCCGAAATAAAACCTTCAATTGTTCAAATATAATATTTACTTAATCTAGGTAGTCTTCTCAAGTTCCAACGGTTTTGCAAGATTGCTGAAAGTCAATAGAGCTAAGGTTCTTATTCTTGCTTTGTAGTGAAATCAGTAGTTTTTTGCACTCACTTTACATTTTGACTTTTACTATAGTTTCAGGGATCTAGGAAAATCAGTCTACAATATTTTTAATTCGTGAGTCCAATTATATAAAAAGTACCTAAAAAGAATCTACATAAATAGATAAATAGATAGTTATTCTCAGTTGCCTGATAATATTGCCGAAGATAGCCTTTAACTCATTCCCCACGAGAACAACATGTGTTTTTCTAAGGATTGTTATGATTACGACATGTTCAGTATCATTTAAATTTAAAATTTCATAAAGTTGAGCTAACGCAAACTTCGGATGAAGTCACAGAACTAGTAATAGTAGAAAGATGCCTGATCATGAAAATAGGAGTTGAACCTATTTTCCGCATCTACAAATCCCCTGCCTTATCAGAAGATTTGAAGCAAATTTCGACATTCACTTTGTTCGGACATTCTTTGCAACGGTAAACTTGGATTTCACACTGTTATATACCTATCCATGGAGAGAACCTTGAGGTTGGTTTCGTTCTCCTGATTAGCAAATGCTAATAAAGTTTCGTGAGACGGCTTTTTGGATATTTTTTACTCATTCCAATTTAGCGTCTTCTACAAATTGTAAAGGTGTAGCGAATGTGTAGCATTTTCAAGCAGCGTAGCATGCAGAGTAGTATTTTCAAGCAGCCATAAATACTTTGAACTCTTGAATATTCATTTTTGTAACTAGAGAAATTTCTATCTTGTAAATTAAAAATAATCAAATTTAATTCGTCGATGCACTATAGCCTTTCTTGTAACAGACAACATATTATTAGGGTTTTTAGTGTCTATTGTCTTAGTTTTGGAATTATTTTCACTAAGAACTTTTCATAATTACGTTCAGTTTCCAGTGTTTATTTCAAGTCATCAGAATTAATACATTTATGCAATAATTTTTAAGCCCCTCCCGAAACAAAATCCTGGCTACGGACCTGGTGTCACATTTAAAGCAATTTGAATACGATTTGAAATCGTGTACTCATCATTGCCTGAACAGTGATAACTCTGTCTACAGCGTAAACCACCAATTTGAATCTCAGATCTTCCAGTACGTTGAAGGAACTGTCCGTATCATGGATTTACAGTACAGGTGACAGAACTCCACTTTGAGGGCAGCCTATATTAGTTTTCATGGTTACAGTCTAGTCATTGAACGACGCTGTCACAGTCCGACAACGCAGCATCCCAGTGTGATATTTGTCAGTGGACCGCTGTATTCCTTTCGATTCAGCTATACGCCGAACAGATTCGAAGCTTCCTTCGAACCTATTTTCGATAGTTCACTCTTTGTGCAGGGCATGCTAGAAGGCTTATTTTTGTACTAGGGCCTGAGAGAGCCACTTGGTCATAGGCTATTTATAGCCTCTTGTCTATAGATTCCGCAGCTAACTTGTTATTTGTTGTTGAAATGAGTTTTACTACAAACTTATAAAGCACTGGTTTGTTATACCTTTTGAGTAAATCGTTCAAGTTTTGGGTACAAAAACTTCAAAAATACAAAATTTTATTTTACCTTATTTTTACCAAGATTTGTAAAGCGTCTATTTTTCTATAACAAATAAATCTTAGATTTGGACAATAGTAATAAATTCCAATTAAAGTAATTAGTAATAATTTTTTGCGAAAATAGTTCGCAATCATTTCAAATTATTTCAAGATTAAATTTGCAATATTTTGTTTATATTCAATACTCCAATGTGTTAAAATGGATGAAACTCTTTGTTAATTGACACACCACTGAAATCAAACACATTTAGCAGGTCAAAATGTTTCTTTTATTCTTGTTGGACTCGAATTATACGAATTTTGGTCACTTGAAGTTTGCAGTACTTTGTACAATTTAAATACTTTGTACAATACCAATTAACATCCATTTAACAATGAGTATCTTTTCAGAATTAGTTTAAACAAACATTTGAATGAAAAAAATTGACAACAAGAACTTAATGTGGGTGAACAAGCAGGTTATCAAAATCACTCCGGAATTCGAAAACGGACTTCAAATTGAAATAATTTTTGGAAAAAAGTAGTAAGCTGACAATTTTAGGTAAAACCATCCAATCTTGTTCTTCATACATCAGGACATAGTTTAAAATAATAAAAAAAGTTGCGTCTAAAAATATGTACCGATTACTTCGAAACCTGATCAATGTCACCCCGGTTTACGGTACCCTGTTCTATTTTGATGGTGAGCTTCAGCTTAACCTTCTGTTCGTAGCCAAAACCATTCCCAAAACTTCGTCTCTATAATCCATCCCAGGAGATGAAAGCCATCGGTGCCAGGTATGGAGGGCCAGAGGTTCAGTGTTGTTTTTACGATTGACTCTTATTCCGACAGAGGTCAATAAGATATTTTGGGGCTCTACTATCCGAGGATGAAGTCAATTGCATCTTCAGCACTATATCGGGTAGATCCTACAAACGTTACCCTAGGTTTCCCCACAATGATACGATCACGAGTAATCCAGTGGACTTGACCTTCAAATCATTTGGAAGTTACTTCAGCTGAACAGAGAAAGACTATCGGGCGTGACTTAAGCGTTATAGGTGAATTGGAGCATTACATTGTTACTGTTCCATTACCTCACCAGCAATCTCCTATGACTGATTTCGCTGTGCTTGTAGTTGTTGTTATTGTAATTGTTTTTGTTTTTGTTGTAATGGTTGTTAGTGCAGTTGTTGTTGTCGTTATTGTAATTGTTGTTGTTGTTGTTGACATACGGTCAAATGCTAATCGGCCAAATATCATTCGGTCAAACGACCCATTTGGCCAATCGACCATTCGGCCAAACGACCCATTCGGCCAAACGACCCATTCGCCAAACGACACATTCGACCAAATGACCCATTTAACCAAATGACCCATTTGACCCAATGACCCATTTGACCATATGGTTCATTCGGCCCTTTCGGCCAAGTGGTTGCCGGTCATGTAGCGTTCTGCCAAACCGCATTCGGCCAATTGGCTTTCGGCCAAATTACCGGACACCTTGGAAATTACAATATGGATCCTGAAACCACTTTTCAGGCACCATCGATAAATATAATCATATTCATAAAAATAACTCAAAATGTTTCACATAGAGAAAATTTACTTATTTTGCTCGAAAGAACAATGTCGCCCACAATATAGCTTATGGCAACGGTTATCACGAGATCGATCATATTGTCTGGGCATGCGCCGAGTGCTGTTCTGCCAGATCTCAACTATTTATTCGATTCCCTTCGGGCCCGAGGAAGATCACCCAATGTCCCGGTTCGAGATGTACTAGCAAGCCGCGATCCCCTCTACATGTCCCTTATATACACGTTCCTAAAAACCATCAATATCCAAATTTAACTGCCCCTATCATCTCTTATCATTCCCAGAACTGCCCTCATCCGCCTACCGTACCCCAACGATGGCAGTCAGTCTCGGAGTCGAGGACAGATGTCGCCCTCCTATCAGACCCGTACAACATCACTGCCGGCAAGGGCAATTGGGTGTCGGACGGGTCTGGAACGCTGGCAATCTGTACAACGGAACGGTTCCCGGTTCAAGAGGTAATACACTCCTCCGCCGAGGGTGTTGCGATTGCCAAGATCAATGGTGTGTTCTATTGCAGCTGCTACGCTCCACCAAGGTGGACCATAGAACAGTTCAACCAGATGATCGACAGGCTCTCATCAGACCTAGTGGGCCGGAAACCGGTAGTCATAGCGGGAGACTTTAACGCTTGGGCAGTGGAGTGGGGCAGCCGCTGTACAAATAGCAGGGGTCAAGTGCTAATGGAGGCGCTTGCGAAACTCGATACTGTGCTAGCTAATAATGGCTCCGCTAGTACATTCCGTAGAAACAGGGTGGAGGCGTGGATTGACGTAACATTTGCCAGCCCGAGTCAGGCTCCAGGCATGAAATGGAGGGTAGACGAAGGCTACATCCATAGCGATCACCTAGCAATCCGCTTTAGGATCAACTATGGTGTGCAGCATCCGAGGGCGGGAGATCCTTGTCAGGTACGCGGGTGGAAGTCCAATCACTTCGACAGCGAAGCTTTCACCGCGGCCCTGGGATTGGAGGCCAACATCGACAGTCTAAGCGGGGATGCGCTGGTAGCTGTTCTATCACGCGCGTGCGACGCCACTATGCCGAGAAACACACTGCCAAGAAACGGCAAATGCCCGGTATACTGGTGGAGTGCCGAGATTGCAGCTCTACGATCAGCCTGCCTCAGAGCTAGACGTAGGATGCAAAGAGCTCGCACCGAGGATGCAAGAGAGAACCGCCATGAAGTGTTTCGCGCTGCGAAATTGGCCCTTAACAAGGCCATTAAAAGCAGCAGGAGAGCGTGTTTCGACAACCCGTGTGAGAGTGCCAACGCGAATCCGTGGGGTGACGCCTACAGGATTGTGATGGCCAAGACCAAAAGGGGCTCTTCACCCCCAGAACGGTCTCCGGACCGGTTGGCGACGATTATCGAAGTACTCTTCCCGTCTCGAGCCACAAGCCCCTGGCCACCTGCACTACGAGACAGTGCGGGCACGGCCGAAATGGTGGCTCCAGTGACGTATGAAGAACTACTCGCAGTGGCTAAATCCCTAGCAATGAACAAAGCTCCAGGGCCGGATGGAGTTCCAAACAACGCTCTCAAGGCAGCGATCATAGCGAACCCGAACATGTTCAGGCTAGCTATGCAGAGATGCCTTGACGAGTGCCGTTTCCCCGATAGATGGAAAAGGCAGAACTTGGTGCTGTTGCCGAAGCACGGGAAGCCGCCAGGCGACCCATCGGCGTACAGACCAATCTGTCTGATCGACACGACTGGCAAACTGCTTGAGAGGATTATCCTCAACAGG
This sequence comes from Topomyia yanbarensis, assembly GCF_030247195.1. Classification (NCBI taxonomy): domain Eukaryota; kingdom Metazoa; phylum Arthropoda; class Insecta; order Diptera; family Culicidae; genus Topomyia; species Topomyia yanbarensis. The sequence goes on from NC_080671.1 coordinate 87,995,874, forward strand.
CTAACCCCGTACGCGGAAGGTACGGACGGCCTGTCAAGCAACCAGTTTGGCTTTCGGAAGGGTAAGTCCACAGTGGACGCTCTCAACTCAGTGATAAATACTGCCGAGATAGCGATCCAACGAAAAAGGCGAGGCATTCGATACTGTGCGTTAGTGACACTTGACGTGAACAACGCATTCAACAGCAAGCTGGGATGCCAGCGCGCTCTCGTTACACCGGCTTAGCCTACCGGTGGGTCTGTACCGGATCCTGGAAAGTTACTTCCAGAACCGCGTACTGCTATACGAGACCGATGCCGGTCAGAAAAGGGTTCCGATTACCGCTGGAGTCCCGCAGGGCTCGATCCTAGGCCCGGTGCTATGGAACCTCATGTATGACGGGGTTCTGAGAGTGAAGTTCCCTCCTGGGGTCAAGATCGTCGGCTTTGCCGACGACGTAACCTTGGAGGTCTACGGGGAGTCAATTCCTGAGGTAGAACTAACCGCAGAACACGCGATTAGCACGGTGGAGGAATGGATGAGCGCGAGAGGCCTGGAGCTCGCTCATCATAAGACGGAGGTAGTTATCGTCAACAACCGCAAGTCGGCACAACATGCAGTTATTCATGTGGGAGAAGTCGTGATCACTTCACAGCGAAGTCTGAAGTCTCTCGGAGTCATTATAGACGACAAGCTGACCTTCGGCAGCCATGTCGACTATACATGCAAGAGAGCGTCGACTGCTGTTGCGGCTCTATCGAGAATGATGTCCAACAGCTCAAAGGTGTGCGCCAGTAGACGTAGGTTACTGGCAGGCGTTGACGTATCTATCCTCAGGTACGGCGGCCCGTCATGGTCAAGAGCACTGAGGGTAACCAGTTACCTACAGAAACTGGAGAGCACCTACCGCGTGATGTGCCTCAGAGTGATATTTGCCTACCGTACGGTATACACGATGCATCCTGCGTGATAGCGAGCATGATGCCAGTCGGGCTGGTCATTCGGGAAGATGAGGAGTGTTTCGAGCTACGTGGAAATAGAGGAGCCCGCGAGCGCACCAGGGTGACCTCGGTCGTCAGATGGCAGTGTGAGTGGGATAACTCCTCGAAAGATAGGTGGACCCACCGGCTGATACCTGACATATCGAGCTGGGTGGGAAGACCCCATGGGGAAGTTCACTTCCACCTGACACAATTCCTGTCAGGCCATAGCTGTTTCCGACAGTACCTCCACAGGTTCGGGCACGCGGAGGTCCCAGCCTGCCCGGACTGCCTAGGTGTAGACGAAACTGCCGAACACATACTGTTCGTATGTCCTCGGTTCGACGTCGAAAGAAGAGCAATGCTTGACGTCTGTGGCTGGGACACAACCCCTGATACCCTTATTCAGCGGATGTGTCAATCGGTGGAGAAGTGGAACGCAGTCTCGGCTACTACCACCCAGATTGCCTGCAGGCTACAGGGAATTTGGCGCACCGAGCAACAGATGACGGGCACGGCTAACTAGTGATTGGTTAGTTGGAGCGAAAAAGGCCGAGCGCATAAAAGGGAATGAATGGTCTGTTCATGCTGAGGCAGGTTTGGCGCAGCGACTGGCAACCGCATTAAGGGTAAACCCAGCCACCCCGAACCAAGGCAGAAGAGCGCGTGTATAGGCGTATATGTGGACTGCCTCATGCGAAGATGGGAGGGTCGTAGCGTAGTATGTTGGGAATTAGCTATCGATGCCTCGTGGCGTGGCAGAGGAGTGAAAGGGTGAGCACAAAAGTCAGCCTCACATGGTATGTCAGAAGTGGGGCCTAATAGAAATGTCCCACATGGGATGCCAGGGGGAGTGACAGAGGTATAATAGAGTGGCACGATCGAGAGTGTACCAGGTGATAGGGTGAGCACCCAAGTCAGCCTCACATGGTATGGGTGAGGCGAGCACAAAAGTAAGCCTAGCAAGGAATGAGTAAGGTGAGCACACAAGTCATCCTCGCAAGGAATGAAAAAGGTGAGCACAAAAGTCAGCCTCATGTGAAGTGTTTGAGAGTGAATCAAGGTGCGATAGAGAGAGCACCCAAGTAAGCCTCATACAGGACGTATGAACGCGTGAGTGAGAGTGAATGAGTACACTAAGTACAGCCATCCCCCCAGAAGTAATACCGAGAGGTAGTTCCTGGGAGGAACGATGGCGGAGCCCAATGGAGTTTAGTCGGTATTAATGGCAGCGTCACCATTCGAGCCCGACACGCCCCCAGTGCACCCCGTGCGGTAGCTTGGACCCTACCAATAGCACGTGTACTGGGCTAGGACATAAAGGTCTTCTTCATTGTGAAACCCCCCCCCCCCCTTGAATATCTTCCCAAAACTTAGGTGCCCCCCTATCTTCTAGTTTTAGTTGATCAATATTTAATCTCGTTAAGAAATGCCCAACAATACCAATACTTAGAAATAGCCCTAATTAATCCCCCCCAATCTTAACCCATTCAGCCCGTCCCCATAACATTACGAATATTATATTAACGCCTCTTGTATATGTATAAGTTAGCTGTAGGGGAGCCCGGGGCTAGTTGGCGGTTGGGGTAAGTTAGCGGAACCGTCTTTTCTTCGTTTCTATTAGACATAAAGCGCTGTCTCTCGTCATGTACCTCAAGTAATGTGAAACGCATTATCCAATGTGTTTTTGTTACAAAATATGACATGACGAAGCTCCGCTATTTTGGCCAGATTTGGCATCATGCCAAATATTCTAAAAGTGTCCTGGAGTGGTATGAGGCCAATTCTGTCCATTTTGTTCCAAAGGACATGAATCCGCCAAACTGTCCGGAGCTGCGCCCGGTGGAGCAGTACTGGGCAATGATGAAGCGGGAACTTTGGAAGAGCAAGAAGACAGTTAAAGACGAGAAGGACATGTTAAGAAAATGGAAAAAACTGAGAAACTGGTACCGGATGACACTGTAAAGATTTTGATGGAGGGCATCAAGCGAAAATGCGTTCAATTTTACACTCAAGGCTCCATCGATTTACGTTTCTTTTGATTTTTGAAGTAAATATATGTATAAAACTACCCTAAAATTTTGGTTTGATTTTAAACATTATAAGAAAATTGGCATGACATTTTCGGTGTCGCAATAATTTCGTGTTCGCACTTTATCCATACACAAAAGTAATTTTTTAAATCCTTTTTTATGAAATATGCGGTTGGGGTAGGTTGGCGGTGATGCACGCGGGGCAAGTTGGCGGTACTATTTACAGTGCAAAAATAGTCATCAAATATTTTCATTTGTGGAATCCACTCCAAAGTAAGAGAAACTTTTTCTTGTGTCTCTCGTCAATGCAGGGGACAATTATTTCGGCTAATTGTCTAAAGAATGTCGAAAATTTGCTTTCGAATATGGAGTACGCGTAGAAGTCAAAATGACGGGGTATTGAGACTGAAATATAATGAAAAGTGTCGAATAATATACAGTTTTATTGAAAAGACAATCGGCACATTTCATAAGGACCACTGATGTAATTGAAATTCCATTTGATTGCTTATTTTCTGGCATTCCGCCAACTTACCCCGGGGCTGGGGTAAGTTGGCGGCTTTTCCGCGTCACATATTTTTGTCTCTAGAAATGAAGACAATATATCAAACATTTTCATAAAATTCAGGGATATTGCCAACAGTCTGCTGAACTGAAAACACCTGAAAACACCGCCAACTAGCCCTGGTCTCCCCTAAAGTTTTTTTTGATTTCATTATAAAAAAAAACAAAATAATATTAAAATGTGTAACCTTCTAGTTTTAAGCAATTCAAAATGTAAAACAAAGAAAAAATGGCACCTTTAAGCAAACGCAAACGTGCCTTATCAAAAAAACGATTTGAATAAAAAAAACCGCCCACAACTTCTACAAAACAAAATGTTATGCTTCATACAAATATTGGAGAATGTATTTCACACGCTGATAAAATAAATTCGTAAATAGAACGAAAACTATTATACAATCCAATTCGTTATTATCGGCTACAAAGCATTTTCGTGCATTGTAAATACGTCTCGTTCATTTCACGATCTAAACACATGGCGACTTGATGAACGAAAATTTTTTGTGATTTTAAATATTTAGTGCACATTGCACGAAATTCATCGTAGAAAACGAAACTATTTTTCGTGATTGAAACGAAATGTTCGGTTAGTATTACCAGATGTTTGTATATATCACAAATGCTTCATTAGTTGCACGATTTCATTTTCGGTCGCCGAACAACATTTTCCTATATTTTTTCATTCGATCTTTAAGGATCGATATTTGACCTCATCGATTTTTTTTATATGAAAGAGATCTTTAAGGATCGATATTTGACCTCATCGATTTTTTTTATATGAAAAAGATCTGGCAAAATTTTGTTCGTGACGTTGACGGAAAATGTTTACCAAAGTTACATGCACTCTCGTAGAAATTTTTTTGACAATATTGTGGGGATTCTTTAACAAAAACCGTGATTGGCGCCAAACAAATGTCTTGGGTTGATTACGAATCTAATTCGTTAATAGCAATAATTTGCTATAAACATCTTTCGTAGTGAAGAGCATTTTGAAAAAAAAATCTATTTTAACAGATCGATCTTTTTAATATAAAAAATCGACGCTGTCACACATCGATCCTTAATGATCGGATGAACCAATATACGGAAATTTGTTTTGTGAGCGAAAATGAAATCGTGCAATTAACGAAGCATTCGTGATATATACAAACATCTGGTAAAACTAACGAAACATTTGGTTTAAATAACGAAAATTTGTTTCATTTTCTGCGATGAACTTCGTGCAATGTAAACTAAATATTTAAAATCACGAAAATTTCCGTTCAGCGGATCGCCATGTTTTTAATTAACGAAATGAAAGCATCTAATCTATTTTTAGCAGATTTACGAACAAATTCGTTCAGCGATATGATTTTTGGTGCATAATTATTTTGAAGATTCTTCGGAAATTCGGTTCATATTACGAAAGATGCTCGTAAATATTATAAAAACTTTCGTGAATATTATCAAACAATACGTTTGATGAATGAGACAGATTCGTAATAAGCCTACAAAAGTCGTTTCGTGGTTTTTACGAAACACTCGTAATGGAAATAAAAAAGTTTACGTAGAACTACGAATGATTCATCACATGTACGTAAAATTCGTACATTTAACGAAAACTTTCTGTGCAGAACCTATTCGTAGCAGTTTTACGAATATATTCGCTCAGTGCATTACCCGATGTAAACACCGAGAGACAGCGCAATAAGTCTAATAGAAACGGAGAAAAAGCCAACTTATTCCAAACGCCAACTAGACCCGGGCTGCCTAAACTGCTAAATACAAGAATAGTAAAGCCCATTGAAGTGGCTTGGCACTGCCCTACATGAATTTTATTTGCAGTTCCAAATCATTGTGCATTAGACTGGTTCAATTTTTGACTTTTAGCTCCACCAGGTTCTATTTATTCCTTCTATGGCCCTTAGTAATTGTGCAAATTTTCTTACCGATCGGACCCTCCAAAAATTTCGAAGTTTATATAGAAATTAGTATGGAAAATCGGATAAAAATGAAAATAAATTCTTAAAAAGTCACCTCATCAAGCAATTCATGAGAACACTATATGGGTCATTCCACGCGAAGTGATCAAAAAAAGATGCAAACTTGAAATCGACCTTCACGGATTTGAACAAAAGTTGGTGGAATTGTTCATCTAGGGCCAATATATAAAAACCCAAATTTTTGTGTCAATTGAACCACCCCTCGGGTCATGGGAGCACCCCCGTTTTGGAAAATTGCCAAAACCCTTGATTTTCTTTTGATCATATCTCCGGTTCTATTTACTTTAAAATCAAACCACAAGATGGCTTTTGAAGAAAATTGTTCAAGGAGTCTACAAAAAATATTATTTTTTGCCGACAGTGTTGCCAACTATGCAATTTTTTCAGTTAAATATTAAAAGCTAATTTTTCTCTCAATACGTATATTTTAATTTTGAAAATTTTAATGCCATCGCGTTCCTCAGACATTTTTACATAAAAAACACTTATCGTCCCAATATAATATGAGCGCATCCTGAGATATACCGTTTTGAAGGGAAAACTCCGATTTTCTCATATAAAAATCCATTTTTATTGGCCAAAATTGAGAAAATCTTCAAACTGTCATAAAAATCGACCCTGATCTGCTAGAAGCAAACCAAATACGTAGTTTTTCATCATTTCTCGTCTACTTCACGAAGCATTATGTTTGAACTCAGAATACTCAAGTTGGTTTTTTAGTGTTGCGCGCTTGTGATTTTATATGTGAAATTGCGGTTTTTTCTCTTCAAAACGGTGTATCTCAAGATGCGCTCATATTATATTGGTATGATAAGTGTTTTTTATGTAAAAATGTCTGAGGAACGCGATGGAATTAAAATTTTCAAAATAAAATATACATATTGAGAGAAAAATTAACTTTAAATATTTAACTGAAAAAATTGCATAGTTGGCAACACTGTCGGCAAAAAATAAAAATTTTTATAGACTCCTTGAACAATTTTCTTCAAAAGCCATCTTGTGGTTTGATTCTAGAGTAAATAGAACCGGAGATAAGATCAAAAGAAAATCAAGGGTTTTGGCAATTTGGGTTTTTATATATTGGCCCTAGATGACCAATTTCTCTAAATTTTGTTCAAATCCGTGGAGGTCGATTACACGTGCCTTGATCACTTCGTATGGAATGACACATATATAATCTAAAGATATTCTTCTACTGAACACATTCATGGAACATTTTAAGTTTGTGAAAATTCGCTGGAAAAGTTATTAACTAAAGAAGCAGCATGACTTCAAAACAAATGGATTTTATTATTAAGCTCTACGCAATAACTCCCTTCTGCGAGTTCCGTTCAGGAGAACCAACTATGGTTGCCAGAGCGCTGTTACCGGACTCCAACGAATTTTTAACAGTGTGGCGACGGCCTTTGACTTCAACAGGACGCGGAATGCGACAAAAGTGAAAATGTTGTCAATTTTAAAATGTACACTCAGGTTTTTTTTACGCGGGGGATACGAGCCGCGTAAATGAAAACCGCGTAAATGAAAACCGCGTAAATTTCAAAATCCGCGTAAATGAAAACCGCGTAAATTTCAAAATCCGCGTAAATGAAAACCGCGTAAATTTCAAAATCCGCGTAAATGAAGACCACTTAAATTTAAGAATCCGCGATAAAGGGAACCTCATTGATGGGTACCGCGTAAATTCCAAAATCCGCGTAAATGAAAACCGCGTAAATGAAAACCGCGTAAATTTCAAAATCCGCGTAAAAAAAACGCGTAAAAAAATACCGCGCAAAAAAAAAAACCGCGTAAAAAAAAACTTGAGTGTAATTAGTTTAAGCAACCACCATTGGGGCCAAGGGGCCTGTTGGTGAGGGTAATAAACATAAACATAAACATAATCATAGCAACCCTGTTTGAATAGCTCCATCATTAAACAAGTGTAAACTAGGCTTACCACCCACCGCTCCCGTATGGCAGATACAGCTATTCAAACAGTGTTGCTATGATTAATAATAAAATCCACTTGTTTTGAAGTCATGCTGCTTTTTCAGTTAATAACTTTTCTCAGCGAATTTTCGCGACCTTACAATGTTACACGAATGTGTTCCGAAGAAGAATACCTTTAGAAATATATAGTGTTCTCATGAATTGATTGATGAGGTGATTTTTTTAAGAATTTATTTTTATTTTTAACGGATTTTCCATACTAATTTCCATATAAACTTTGAAATTTTTGGAGGGTCTGAATACACAACCGATCGGTACCAAAACTTGCATTATTACTAATGGCCATAAAAGGAATCAGTAGAGCCTGGTGGAGCTAAAAGTCAAAAATTGAACCAGTCTATTGTGCATATTTTGAGGGCGCTTGGTTAATATCGCGGCTTTTCACATTGCATTTAAAGTTTGTACTGAAATTGGAATGGGACTAACAACATTAAAGGTGTGACTTTTTCAATAAAAATGTTCATACTAACGGCAAAGCGAAGGGCATAGCTAGGTACTAACCATTCGTCCATCAGTTTAAGAATTATTTAAAAAGCTCTCATCCGGAATAACTGTCAAGCATGAACCTCTAGTATAAAAATAGATTAACAAAAAATAATTCGTTCGCAGGAAAATTCGTATAACATAATGTATTTTTTTTAGGATCATTTTTTACACACAACCACGAACTTCAAAGCCCCTCAAGTTCTGTTAGCAGTTTGAAAATATTAGTCTTCAAACCATTCATACTACGCTACGAGTCGCATTACACCTTAGCTTGGACTGGAGTTGAAAAGTTAGCGATGATAGGTAGAAGTGGTGGAATCCGCTAACTTTGTAGTGTTCACAAGCCCCATGAGGCAGATTTGTTCTGATCATTCGCGTGCAAACAAGATTCCGAATTCGCTACGAGGAGGCCAACTTCTCATATTGAATAGATGGTTGAAATTCAGTTCAATTTGCAAGCCTACTATGTTCAATGTAAAATTTTTTCTCGTTTTGATTGGTGGAAGCAGGGCCGTCGAGAGCCGCGTTGGGGCCCAAGGCTGGTATTACTGCGAGCCCTTCTAAACCTACTTATTTGAATTATTAGAAGAAGTGTATGCATTCAACTGTTCAAATCAATCTATATATCTGTATACTTCACACCCTTGCTCTCAGTTCAGTACTATGACTCTAATTTTCATAATTGTCCCTACCCAGTAATCTCTAGATACAGATAGCATTAGTTGGATTTTTATCTGAATCAACTGCGAATACAGCGGGCTACCGAGTGCTACTGCTGGTGGCTCAATTTAACTGATCTGATTTCTTTATTTCGTATATAACAATTGGATTTTTATGGATATCACAAGCATCTCTGGAAATCCAAAATCACCATGTTATCTCAACACAATGCAATTTAGGCGAAAAATTACTTTAACGTGTTATAAAAATACAAAAAAAATATCAATTTTAATCTCTGGTTAATCCAGGTCAGTCTATCTTCTCATCTCGCCCAGAATATACGCTAAAAATCACTCCGCTAAAGATACATGGCAAAAACTAGCTCAACTGCAGGCGAATTGGAATGTCTTATAAAACCAGCTACTCAAGGAGTGAAACAATTACTAAGTGTACAGATGGTGCTCAATCTGGGAGAAGTGAACATCCTGCAAAGGCACTATATCAAACATTAACAAGCACAGACGTTCGTTTCACTGAACCACATGCAGCACACCAACGAAAGCGGCAACGTTAACTTCAGCATCCCGTACAGACAGATATCGGCTCTAGAGAGGTGAACTTGTATGAATTATCTCCGCGCATCCCTGACGTCCTGATTGACAAATTTATGTCAAGATACACTGAAACATTTTCCCGGATGTTCCTAACGTTGTTCGTGTGGTGAGAATACTTCCGAACAGACCAGCTCCTTTATACGTAACCATTTTATGCAGATCAACAGAAAATGGGACGTCATGCACCCAGAGCAGACTCCTATGTGCAAATTCTTCCACAAGACACTGCGCCATAAACATTGTGCAGAAGCAGCTAAGAAAAGTCCACCTACTAAAACCGTAAACAGCACACCGTTATTTACGCCAAACCACAATCGGCTACAAAACCAATATCTACGGATCTGACAGGAACAAAAAAAAAACGGCGTGCAGTGTCTTCAAATCAACAACCGGTTCCAACAGCAAAAAAGCGAACGCTGAAGCGGACGAATACGCTCGTCCTTGTGCTCGTATTCCTGTTTGGCGCTATATTGTTTCTTCGCAAATACTTTGAATTGGCTTCTTAATATTGTGTAGTATATTCCGTCGATTCAATAAAAACTCGTTTTATTTTAAATTGTACATAAAGCAGACAACCTCCTTAATAATGTTTATTTTAACAAATCGTCGCTCTTGTGCTATCTTATGACAAGCGCCATTTTGCACATTTCGAGAAAAACGATTTTTAAAGTTTGAGATTTAATAACTTGCAATTGGTAAATAGTAGAAACAATTCAGAGAATACAATTGATGCTTCTGTCTATTCTGTATTAATCTCTCAAATGTTATGAAGATCGGTTGACTATATTATGAGTTTTTGCTAAACATGTAAACAAAAGTCGCACTCATACGTGTCATAGGTGTGTATTGATGACAAAATTTGTATGGCGTGTCATAATCATGTTTGGAAAATTTTCCATAGAAAAAAATCATCAATTATTAACTTTTATTTATATCTTTGGCTTTATTTGGTCTATAAACAATCGGTGAGATGCATTTAAAAAAAAATGAGTCAGGGAAACTAGAAAAAAATAATAATTTTTGGATACAGTGTTGCCAAATATGCTATATTTCCAGTTTAAAACTAAAATTGCTTTTTTCTCACATTTCGTGTATTTTTATTTTGAAAATAATTTTGCCATTGTGTTTCTTAGACATTTTTACATAGAAAAACTAATCTAATCTAATCCATCAAGATAACTTGTGCCAATGCTCAGACACAGTCATTTTAAGCAAATATCACAGAATTTCTCAGCACGTTTCTCGCTATATCCCAGTAACTAAGTAGGAGGTAAAAAGTCCCTAACGGTTTATAACGTAGAAACTAGAGCTTCCATCCCGGGAATTTATTTCCCGGGAATCCCGGGAATTTTGGATTTCCCGGGATTCCCGATTCCTGGGAAATTGTGTTTTCTCATTCCCGGGATTCGGGAATCCCGGGAAAAAAGATTTTTAATGTATTCCAAAAGACTTAGATTCTGCAAATGAAATTCTGTAGGAAATATCTTTACCGGCAAACATTTGGAGTGAGCATTGAATGCAGATTGTGCTATTCAACTGATTTGCAGATCAATGGACTATATGTCTTTAGGCTCGCTGATATTTTTTCGTGATTTTTTTTAGGTATATAGTCCATGCCATACTCAAAACACTGCTAAAGAATGTTGTTTTTTTTATTCAAAAATGGATTAATTTGCCGGCCGTTATACCGAACCATTTCCTTACAGTAGCGTTAATGATGCGCACGATACCTCTGCAACCGATGAGCCGATTGATCAGATTTTTTAACGGTGCTTTTTATAGTTTATTTTAATAGTTAGATCTTGAATGAAAGGGCTTGCAATCAAATTAGTAATGAAAATTGCGTTACTTGCTTAAAAAATCGATGTGTGTTTATTTCAAAACTTGGGATGGTTTGTAGTGATATCATGCTTAACGCAAACACTATTTAAAATAAGGAATGTTTCTAGAACGTCTGCAAAAGTATTTGGTCGGTTCATCGAATGCATATTTCGTCTTATTTGTTATACCGTAACTGTAATATCTGTAAATTTTTCGATGTATGAAAAGAAATACATAACGTTGTATCTGTTCAATATCATGCGCATCCAAACTCTTTGAATGTCGCTTCCAAGGATGCAGGCAGGATTTTTGAAGGGAAACGATCAAGCAATTCAGATACTTGTCCTAACAGGAAATCGACAGTAACTCCAGCAGCTGCGTTTAGTATATCGTCTTAATCGTAATCGTAATTACAAAAATTTAGGTTATACATATAGCCAAGAAAGAGTTGATGTTTCGTAAACTTATTGACGAGTTATCAAATCATTGAAGGATGTGTAGGTCACCAAATCGCCATCTTCTGACAACTGCTTTAGGACAGATATACATGCAATCAAACGGGTTTCAAAACTTTTCAATTTATTCTTTTGTTTTCAAGAGAATCATTCACCTTTTTATTTTTCTTCTGTATTCCCGGGATCCCGGGATTTCCCGGGAAATTTATTATTTATTTCCCGAATCCCGGGAAGCTGAAAACCGTCGGGAAATGGAAGCTCTAGTAGAAACTAGAAAATCTCGAAGAAAGAGTTGGAGACTAATGTGTGAACGGGTTGAACAAACTCCCGTCGTTGCAAGACTACAAAAAGCTCTCTCTAAAGATCATACAAACGGGCTAGGTAATGTGAAGAAAGACGATGGAACTTTCACTATCGATTCTCAAGATACACTCAGAATCATGATGGAGAAACATTTTCCTGGTTCATTTCCCAAAAATAGTATACAAGCAGAAAATCAAATGTACGCAGAGCCTGACTCCAATGAAGCTGATATCGAAGCTCATGAAATAGCCAATGGTTTATTTACAGAAGCAAAAGTTGAATGGGCGATTGATTCCTTTGAACCATTCAAATCTCCGGGTATGGATGGTGTACTGCCAATAATGCTACAAAAAAGCAAACAGCATATTATTCCACACCTGACGAAAATCTTTAGGCTAAGTCTAGTACTAAATTATATACCTACGAGCTGGAGACAAACAAGGGTAATATTTATACCAAAAGCTGGGAAGCGCGATAAATCACTTCCAAAATCTTTTAGACCAATCAGCTTGACCTCCACATTTCTAAAAATAATGGAGAAAATGATGGACCTACACATTAAATCAGAATATTTGAAACAATCTCCACTGAGCAAGTTTCAATTCGTATATCGAAATAACAAATCAACAGTAGATGCGTTACACATGCTGGTCGAAAAACTGGAGAATTCTATCGTAACAAAAGAAATTTCACTGGCTGCCTTTCTCGACATAGAAGGAGCTTTCGACAATGCATCTCATAGCTCAATGCGGAATGCTAAGAGGAAGCATGGGTTCGATATCTACACAATAAATTGGATCAACTCGATGCTTATAAAACGTGAAGTAACTAGCACGCTTGGAAACACGACACTAACTATGAAAACAAATAAGGGATGCCCTCAAGGCGGAGTTTTATCGCCCTTATTGTGGTCATTGGTTGTAGACGAACTATTGAAATCATTAACTGAAATGGGATACGAAGTGATTGGATTTGCAGATGATGTTGTAATCCTCGTGAGGGGAAAATTTGACACTGTTATCTTAAATAGAATGCAATCTGCATTAAACTTCACTTTGAAGTGGTGTAAAAAGGAGGGCCTGAACATAAATCCCTCCAAAACAATCATAATCCCATTTATTCGAAAAAGGAAATATTCTTTATCAACACTTTTGCTCAACGGAACAGTAATTGAACTGTCCTCTGAGGTAAAGTATCTGGGATTGATACTAGATAAAAAACTAAACTGGAATGCACACATTGAGCAGGTTATAAGCAAGGCAACTAGTGCTCTTTGGGTGTGCAGTAGAACATTTGGTAAAAAATGAGGTCTCAGACCTAGTATGGTTTACTGGTTGTACTCCACAATTGTCAAGCCAAGAATAACATATGCCTCGCTAGTTTGGTGGCCTAAAACAAAAGAGACATCAACTCAAAAAAAGCTAGGTAAACTTCAAAGGCTTGCTTGTGGAGCGATAACCGGTGCCATGCGAAGTACTCCATCGAAGGCACTAGATGCAATGCTGCACCTCCTCCCGCTTCATCAGACGATAAAATTAGAAGCAGTAAAAAGCGCATTGAAAATAACTCGTCATAAACAATTATTATCTGGAGACTTAACAGGACACCTTGCGGTTCTAAAAGATTTCCCTATAAATAACCTTGTCATTACAAACGAAGATTGGCTACAGGTAATGCCGAACTTTGAGACTCCCTACAAAATTAATGAGTCTGAACGGTCAACCTGGGAACAAGGTGGCCCTATTCTCCGTCCAGGCTCAGTAATTTTCTACACAGATGGGTCTAAAATGAACCATTTGACGGGATCTGGTGTTACAGGACCAGGAATAAACACTAGTATTCCCATGGGATACTGGCCGACAGTTTTTCAAGCAGAAATATATGCCATTCTAGAATGCACTTACGTGTGTCTGAAGAGAAAATACCGGTATGCAAATATCTGCATTTTCTCAGACAGTCAAGCAGCACTAAATGCCCTACGGGCTCCTACATGTCGCTCAAAACTAGTATGGGAGTGCATCCTTGCACTCCGACAATTGGCGGAGAAAAATCAGGTCAATTTGTACTGGGTTCCAGGACATTGTGGAGTTGCAGGGAATGAAAAAGCCGATGATTTAGCAAGAAGAGGGTCTTCCACTAATTTTATCGGACCAGAACCATTCTGTGGAGTCTCATCGTGTGCCCTCAAAATGGAGCTGAAAAAGTGGGAGATCACAGCTATAAACAACAATTGGAGTACCATAACTGGACTGCGACAATCAAAGAAATTTATTTCATCTAACGATAAAAAAAGCCTGGAGCTGCTTAGATTAAATAAAAAAGAACTATGCATCATCACAGGACTACTTACAGGACACTGTCCGAGTAAATATCATCTTATGAAGATTGGTAAACTTACAAACGATATATGCCGCATCTGCGGATCAGAAAGTGAAACATCACAGCATTTGCTCTGCGAATGCAGTGCACTGATGCAACGCAGACTTAGAGTCCTCGGTAAAGGAACACTGGAGCCTTTTGATATTTGGACTGCAAATCCCAAACAGGTAATAAACTTCATCCGAAGTGTAGTGCCTAGTTGGGAAGAGTGTGTATTTCAATAAAGACAATCATTCATCAATAGTGATATGTCATAGTTGATAGTACACTTAGATTAAGGAAGGGGCATACCACAATAGATCTAAATATTGGTCGCAGTGGTCCGTCTCCAACAAAAAAAAAACTAAGTAGGATGTCAAAATTCCGAAAACGCCATTTTGTAGAGATTTTTTAGACCAACAATATGGCATATTTAACTCAGTTTACCCCAAAATGGCGTTTGTCATAAGATAGCACAACAGCGACGAAATGTCAAATATCGAATAAAGTTATGATATCCACATTGTTGGAAAATTTAAATTTTCCTTCAATTTTTTCCCGCTCTCATCATATAACAGTTTAAAAAGGCGAATGATTATAAAAAAATACAATTTTCATTTTTAATGATCTTCTAGTCCTTTTAATGATCTTCTAGTAGTTTTCGTCAATCTTCCGTCCATTCAGTTTCACTTTCGGGTAAAAGCGCGGGCCCCCTAATCGGACCCGGGCCCCTGGGTAATTGTCCTGGCTAACCCCCCCCCCCCCTCTCATCGGGCCTGGGTGGAAGATTTGATCCGTACTCGCCCCACCTTTGCAACGTCGCACAGTGGCACCTGTTCATACATAGTTGTGACAAAATTATAAAAATTGGTCTATGTGGCTAAAACTTGGGGTTTGAACTAATTTTGGGTCGCTGAATCCATTTCTGCTATCAGTTTTGATATTCCATATTTCATTTTTTCGGCTACTTTTACATAAATCTCCAATGAACGCGTTGGTCGTTAAAGGGTTAATATAAACATTGATCATAGTAGCCAATCTCATCGGGTAGCAGAAATGGTTGACAAAACTAGTAAAAATCACTAATTTGTCAGTAATATGATGTTCTTTAGGCAATTGGTTTGTAAGGAGATTTATGAGCTATAGGGCGTCTTCATATGGGTATTTTCAAAAACATAGATATACCAACTTCGGCGCAAAAATGCGCAAGATAAGCCCTATATATCCCATGGGAGACCATCTTAAAAATTGGAAGACGTATAAAGATAAATTACTGATATGATATGAAATTTTTTAATTGGATTTTTTTGATGCAGAACAATCAGTTCTGAATCAGTGAATCAGTTTTTCACAAAAATCTCCTACCTATAGTTCATTATTCTTTTCAATGAACTTAAAATTGCTTTAATCGGCTGTGTAGTTCTTGAGATATCGCCATTTGAAACTCTAAGGTACTAAAAATTTTAAAGAATTGAATTGAACAGAAATCCTCGACATCACTTGCTTCAACGACATGTTAAAAATTCATTTTTTATCCGACTATAGTAAAATTTTCTGATACCTTTATTCAAACTAAGAGAAAAATAAAATAAATATTTACAAAAGAATTACAAGACATTGATTTTTGGGGTTTTGTCACTTGTCACTGTGTGCCACTGTGCGTCGCTACTCCGCAACGGACCTAGTGAACACGTTTCTTGGATGCTTTCTCAAAGGTGCGTAAAGCGACTTCCAGAAACTTTTTCGTCTTTCGCGTGGCAGTGATTAGATTGAAATTCCTAGCACCACCAAGCATTCGTTTGTTTACTAGTGATGAAATCGTATACTGTCTGATGCCCCCAACGCGTTAGTGGTACACGGATACAAGTACAATGCGTAAAAACGTGAATCAGCAGCGTTTCAAAGTCATAGTTTTTTTGCGACATACAAACAAGTAAAAAAATACTCTGCGAAAACCACCAATCAAACTACGAGCTTAAAAATGCTCGATTTAGCGTGTGCTGCTGCGACTGTAATTTATATACTGCTTAATCCATTATGTAGAGCATAAAATTACCATGCTAAAATTGTTTTTCAAATAATATTTTTAATGCAAATAGCTCAAGTAGAACAAATTTAGTACGATGTATTATCTAATCCAATAGAATAACAGTTATTTGGTTCAGTGCAGAACCCAAATCTATTTATGTACATGTTATTCCATTCTGGCATTGCGTTGATATTTAATCACAACACCCGCGAAACATTTGTTTCTCGAATCTAGCGTAGAAGTTTGATGGCGCAACACGCAAAGAATCTGCTGCTGAAGAGTTTTTGGTACGTTTCAATAATTATTTCATTCTCACATATAATTTTCCACGCATTTATCATTTTAGGCTTCTATCCATTTATTTCATTTCAACACAAGCCACAAACGATTACAAATGCATAGCCTTTCCATCCGATGCTCACTGTCTGATCGAGCATGTCCAGTACCATCCGGGCGAGCAGATCGTTCTGCCCACGGGCTATCAACACTTTCGGATCGGCGTAGCCAAATGCGGGGGCGACCGTGAATCAAATATAACCTCACTTGATTCAACGCTGTATGAGGCGATGCATCGACCAGCAAGCATTGAAATGACGAACGTGAAATTGAAACACATCAACTTACCGGTGAATCTAACGCACGGAAAATTTTCCGATAACGAAATTAACATTTTAGAAATCGACCACCATAAGGTCTACCAAATCATCTATCTGGATTTGAATCGAAACCAGTTCTCCAACGTCAGCAACGTCAGTGCGTTGGTAAATCTCGAGACACTTCAGCTGCAAAGTAACGGCATAACAATAATAGACCAGTCCATATTCGTACCACTTGTTAAACTGAAACGACTGGACCTGAGCTACAATGCCATCCAAAGTATTTCCTGGGAAAGCCTGACCTCTACCCTGGTCCATTTGGACTGCTTCTTTTGTTCACTGAAATCAGCTGATTTTAGTGGTTTGAATCTACCCGCTTTAGAGTATTTAAACTTGGAGAAGAATGATATCCACGTGTTGAACGTTACGGAAATTCTTCGCGCTGCACCAAATTTAAAGGAGGCATACTTGTTCAATCGACCGATTCTCCCGTCGAACGATATGACCAACATCGTGAAAGTGCTTCGGGAACGCGACATTAAGTACAAACATATTGGATTTGATTACTGCTTCGAAGGGGAAGAATACGTCGATGGAAGGTGCTTGGGACCTCTGCAGCGGGAAGGTATTAGCATGAGCGCCCTCATAGTGCTGATTTCGGTGGCCGTTGGTTTGCTGTTCTGCTTGGTGATTTACTTACCTACCAGGAGAAAAATTAAACGGCGGAAGGACATGCAGACTGCAGTAGATATATGAACTAAGTATTGATTTTGTGAAGTAATCTTGTTATAATTATTATTAACTATTTTTTTAACTAATAAAAGATTTACACTTCTCAAGAATATTGCTTTCGACTTAAAACAACAGAAGGATTTTTCACAATCATTGAGTTAATTAAAATCGTTTATGTTATAAAACTTAAACTAAGAAATGGAATCAACACTTTATATTCGTCATTCGATTGCGTTAACAGACCTCCTATATTTCTACTCGTGGAATATTTTCTGTAGTTTTTTGAAGATTTACCATGTACAAACACACATGACAGAAAACATAAAATAAAGTAATAAAAATCAAACAGTAAATCGTCTTATCGGAAAAAATACAAATTACATTGTAATTAACCCTCAAAAGGCAAGCTAAAATTGTGACTTCAAGAAACATCACTCATATGACCCAATGAAATCAAAAGTTTCTTATATGTTGTGTTATCAGTGGGAGATCCGAAAGCCCGAAAACGCTCGATCATTTGTATTTCAAATTGCAAGTCCATTGAAACAAGAGAACTGTAACTAGCCGGGCCTCTGAGACCCCTTGCCTTTTTGAGGGTTAAACAATAATTAAGGTTGCACAGAGAATGCGCAAAATTCGCAAACGAAAAAAGCAGTTTTTTTTCCACACCGTATGTCAGATCTCCATAAAAATCAATCAGCGTGTGTAGAACGTTGTTACAGTACTGCTGATTGATTTTTATGAAGATCTGACATACGGTGTGGAAAAAAACCTGCTTTTTTCGTTTGCGAATTTTGCGCATTCTCTGTGCAACCTTAAGCTTCTAGATTGTGCAGAGAAAGTTCTTTGTTGATATTTTGACGTTTCTTGATTAATATGCGTTACAACCCAGTCAAAAAGGGCAACTTGCTGGCTAACGGGAGGCTATTTGCTAACTCGGATGCGCTAATTGCCCTTCAATTTGCCAGCAAATTGCTGGCAATTAGGGGGCTATTTCAAACTATTTCCACTGTACTTACACTCGATTCCACAATTTCCCACATTCGTTGGCTAAATAAAGTGCACTAGACAAACAAAATACAATCGAGAGCACGCAAATTGTTTAAAAAACAATTTTAAGCTTAAGCCAAAAATGAACCGCCATGTTTGAAAAACACAAAAACAACCAAGTCCATTTCAGCCGCCAGAAAATTTGACTAAGTGTTGAAATTGCCTTTAAATCGCATTCGCAAATTGCATTTGTTCCTAGGGGCAATTAGCATAGGCGAGTTGAGTCAAACTGTTTAAATCGCCTCACCGTGTTCGTCCGCATTTTTTTTTTTGATCGGGAATAATAAAACTATAGGGGAAAGTGTTCGGTTGCCGGCACCCCTATGTAACTTTTGACAGAAAGCAGACATGGTCAAAATGACAATTATTATTTGTGTGTTACATCAGCACGATATTTTTATGCCAATCGCCGAATCAAACGAATTCCTATGTTCGATTATACAAACACTGGGTATTCTTGATCCCTATCATTAGTTCTCTCAAACACTTCCGAAATGTATAGAAATAGCAAAACATCATTTTTATAACGTGCCCGACACTATAAATTGATCTAAAAAAAATTTCCGTGAACAAATGATAGTATAAGTTATTGAAGGTTGAAAAAGCCAGGTAAACAGCATTGATTTACCGCAAATACTTGTCTCGACTTTCTACTGTGGTTAAAGTTTGTCGTGCATCAAAACAGGTAATCTTATTATTTAATTTGTCAGGATAGGTGGTTAGCTGAATCGTAAAAGTACGAGAAAAATTAATTACGATCAATTGAAAAAAAAAAATTAAGAAAATTGATTGAGCAGTTTTTCGGCAATCGCGATTACGGAAAAACCATTTTTAGTAAAACGACATTTCGAGATAATCGAGTTCAAAATTTTAAAATTACCACTGCTCTTGGTAGACAAAGCGCGCTTGGATGCGCAGTAACTTTCGATCTATTTCTCGGAATTTTATAAAAATTTGGGAAAACATTTTCAAGGAGTAAGGAGTTGTACTTTCAGATAAAGTAATAAAAAAAATCGATTTCATGAAAAAAAGTAGTTAACCCCTTAACAAAAATATGCTTAGTTGCTAAATTAGACAATATCTTCCCACAAACTGAGTTTTATTGGATTCTGAGATGATTATGACTTTCATTGGTTTAGTTTTCGATAAAAATACACTGAAAAAAATTCAGTTTGGACAAGGAAAAGTTTTTTTCAAATAACTTTTTTTCCTTGAAAGTGCCCAACTTGAATTTTTGACGGTAGGTAGGGAACATAATTCCCTATATTGCAACAAAATTTCATCCAAATCAAAAATGGTTTTTTTTTGTAAATCAACTTTAAATTTTTAAAATCGATTTTTTTCAGTGTAGGAGTCAATCAAGAATTTTTTCAATATTTTTATTAAAAAATTTGACTAATTTTGTGAAAATCACTCCTACTACATTTTTTTGTATGATTTGTCATTTTTAGACAATTTGAAATTTGACATTTGAAAAAAAAATATGGTAAAAAAAGTTTTGCCCTTTTCAAAAAACAGTCTAGATCATTTTTGGAAAAAAACAATGTATGCAAAGTGGCTTTTTGTGACAAAGTTCTCATGTACAGAAAGTTTCATTAAAATATGATAGGGTGCTGCCAACATTTGTTCGAGTTGGCGCGAAATTCGTCAAAAGTATTTTTAGGTGGCGGGCATTACCCTAGTAACAATAAAGGTTTTATTGTGTCCTTGAAGTCTCTCTTAAAACTTAGATTGCACTTGTAGTGTGCTATAAAACTTAAATTGTTACTTGGGTAGTCTGGCTCGAGGTAGCATAATTTTTTATCCAAATTAGCGAGCACAGTACTTTTCGATTTTTTTTGTATTTCCCAATTGACTGTGCAAATTGAGTGATCCTCGGATTTTCCCATTGCGTTTAAAAGTTGTATGGAAATTAGTATAAGAAACACTACTTTTTTGCATCTCCACTCATGCAGATTTTTTCGGGAGACTATACGTGCGGAACGCTTAGCTGAGCAGACTATTTATTAGGGAATACATCTCGCCTCTATCAAGTGACGTTATATTGAACATTTAGCTGCGAACCTCAAATTTTTCTTCATTTCAGAGTGAAATCAAGGGAAAGCTGTAGAAAACTTCTAGAAAAAGACTTCCATGATCACTACGGAAGAGTTCGGGGTAGAAAAAAGGAACAATGGAATATATCCTGTAGAGAATAAGACAAGTTGTGTATGCGAAGAAAATTAACCGAAGAAGTGTTTGCGGGTCTCTATCAAGACCGGAAAAAGAAGAGTTCCAGGATTGGATCCCAAGCAGGACCAGATCAGTGGCATTCGTAATTCTTGAAGAAGGAGCGTTGAAGAAAAAGAAAAGAATTAGTATTATTTTGCCATTTATTATTGTGTGTGTACTGTATTAATTTTATGTTGCGTTTAAAATTAGTTTAATTCACTCACTATTTTCACATGGACAGCGACCCGGGTGATCCGCTTGAACTTTTTGATACTCAAGATGATTTATGGTCAAAATTTCGAGCTTCGTATAAAAAAGTACCCTCTATCAGCTAAAGGTCCATTTTCTGTATATTTCAGGAAAAAGGAGAAACCTATTAATGTTCTCCTTATTGTGATGAAGCAAATTTGTTAGCAACATCTAAACTTTTTGCTAATATTTACCGAGTATATATTCCATGCGATCTAGTTGAGATTGATGGAGTAATGTTTGACGAGGATATTGATTGCAATAATATAATTGATTGCGGTTTATGAGGTTTTAAAAATAAGAATATTTTTTCTGTCCGAATTTTGTATAACGAACGTCTATATAAAAAAAACTGTTTTAATCCACCTAGAGGTGCAATTGTGCCTTTCTCAATCATGAACACGAGAATGTTTGCGTTGTTTAAATTCATTAAAAGCTTTCAATCTCGACGTTCCATGCATTTTAAAGATGTTTGGCATCAAAAATACGAATTCGATTTCTGAAATTTCATTTCATTTCATTCAAATTCTGAGTTCCGGTTTATGTGGGAATTTCACATGTGACCGGACGGTTTAGTTTATATTTCCGGAACCATATAAGCGATCCGTACGAATTTTTATAAACATCTGTGGGGATATTATAGCTATCATTTGGAACTAAGTTTGTGAAAATCGGCCCAACCATTTCCGGGAAACTGATGTGAGTTCGTTAATTTTGAAAGATGGCAGTTTTTCCCGGGCACTTCCGGAATCGTCTATGGTGCTCAATGCAGTTAACGAAAGTTTGGTTAGCCGTCGGTGACCTAGAACTGCAAATTTAAGTTGTTTGAGAGACATTTTAGCTTAATTTTTACCTTTTTTGCTTTCATCGGAGTATCGGTTTGAATCGCAATTTGCTATGTGATCGCACGCCACAACCCGTAACTCCAGAACCGGAAGTCGGATCGGGATGAAATTTAATAAGCATTTACGGGGGCGCAATACCTTTCATTTGAGACTAAGTTTGGTTGAATCGGTCTAGCTATCTCCGAGAAATAGATGTGACTGTTATTCTGAATTTAGATACTTCCGCCAGGGCTTCCGGAACCGATGATGGTGGCCAATGTGGCCATAGAGACTTTGAATAGATGTTAGTGACCTAATACTACAAATCGAAGTAGTTGTGGTCATATTTTGGAAAGTTTTTCACCTTTATACATTCATTGCAGAATTTATTAAAATCGACATTTTCTGCGTGATCGTGGTCACCACCCTGTAATTCCGGAACCGGAAGTCGGATTCATCAGCCTATAGCAGCCTATGAGAACGTTGCACCTTTCAGTTGAGACTAAGTTTGTGAAAATCGGTTCAGCCATATCTAGAAAAATGACATTTTTGGTCACATACACACACAGATGCACATACACACATACATACATACACACATACATACACACATACATACACACGCACAGACATTTGCCGAACTCGACGAACTGAATCGAATGGTATAGGTCACTCGGCCCTCCGGGCCTCCGTTAAAGAGGCGGTTTTCAGAGCAATTGCAATACCTTTCTATTGAGAAAGGCAAAAACCTGTTTTAATCCACCTAGAGGTGCAATTTTGCCTTTCTCATTTATCCAAACTATGATTTATAGCTGTTTTGTACAATATAACATTATGGGAATGTCTATTACATTCTTATTACACTTGGTAAGCATATATAAGAGCACGACTGTCACGAACCTGAAAAGAAACATGTCGACGCTGACACACTTACAACAAACAAAAATATAATATTTAATTGGTCTGAGTCCAATGTTGCTAGACCATCTCCGGGAAACTGTCCATGGTGGTCAATGCGGTCAACGATATATCGGTTAGCCTTCAGTAACCTAGAATTGCAAATGCAAGTTATTCGGCACCCATTTTAGCAAATTTTTTTCCTTTTTGCATTCATCGCGGTATCTGTTTGAGACGGAATTTTCTATGTGACCGCACTCCACAACTCGTAACTCCGGAGCTGAAAGTCGGATGGAGATGGGATTTAATATCAGTTTCCGGGGACGCAACACGTTTCATTTGAGACTAAGTTGATCAAATCGGTCTAGCCATCTCCGAGAAACCGATGTAACCGTTATTCTGAATTTGGAAGCTTCCGCTGAGGTTTCTGGATCCGTCGATGGTGGCCAATGTGGCCAAAGAGACTTTGAATGACTGTTTGCCACCTGGATTCAAATTCACAATTCATTGTTAGCGTCCTAGATCACAAATTCAAGCAGTAGTGGTTGCATTTTGGAAAAAAAATTCACCTTTTTACATTCATCGCAGAATTCGTTAGAATAGATATTGGCTGCGAGATCGTACTCATCACCCTGTTATTCAGGAACCAGAACTCGGATCCACATAAAATTCAATAGCAGCTGATGGAAACAAGTTTGTCAAAATCGGTTCAGAAAATGTGAGAAACCGATGTGGACAAATCATAACAAAAATTTTTTTGTAACCATACCCTTCAACTCGTAACTCCCCCAAGTAGCAATTGCAACTTGTTGAAAGTATTAAATGTTGCACAACTGCTACACAATATTTTTTATTGTTGGATATATTTGAAAATAATTTCCACGGGTTTTTAAACTGATTGTGCAACTATGTAACTATAGAGCTAGCCAATAGTGTTAAGTATGCAAACATCAATAACAGTTGTGCAACTAATCAGAAACTTTGCTAACTTGCACAAACAGTCTAACAAGTTGCAAATGCCTCTTTGTTTGTCATTCCACCCTAAAATAGAACTGCCCAACTACCGAGTGCTCGACAAATGGCACAGCTATTGTTTTCATTATTTTGCTGCAATTAGGAACATGTTGCATAACATACAAACAAAGTGCGCTTTTTACATAACATAGTTGTTACCAAGAGAGTTACAAATACTATACAGAAACAAAGCGTGCTACTTGGGCCGGAACGAGATGTCGGATCCAAATGAAATTCAGTAGCAACCTATGGGAATGACAGGTTGAGCTTCAACAACCACGTCGACTACGCCTGCGAAAAGTAGGCGAAGGCAAGCTGAACAGGACATTCCGGCTGATGGTCGCACGAGTCGCGAGTACCTACAGAACAATATCATCGGAGGCAGTATGCGTTATCGCCGGGATGATACCTATCTAAATCACCCTGGCGGAGGACGTGGAATGCTACCAGCGGAGAAATTCACGTAACGCAAGGAGACTAGTCTATGCGGACTCGTTGGCTAAATGGCAGCAGGAGTGGGACAACGCAGAGAAAGGAAGGTGGACCCACCAACTCATCCCAAATGTGTCGGTTTGGATGCATAGGAAGCATGGAGAGGTGAACTTCCATTGTACGCAGTTTTTGTCCGGGCACGGATGCTTCCGGAAGTATTTGTATCGGTTTGGATATGCTTGGTCAACCCTTTGCCCGGAGTGTGCGAACGTGCAGGAGACACTGGAACACGTGGGCTTCGAATGCCCTAGGTTTGAAGAATTTCGTAGGGGTATACCTGGTGTGACAGTTGACAACATCGTCGAAGAGATGTGCCACGACAAGCATACCTGGGACGCTCTCAACAGAGTGGCTACGAGCATACTCTCCGAGCTGCAGAGGAAGTGGCGAAGGGAGCAGCAAGAAGCCATAAATCGTGTTTCGAGAGAAATTCCGCCGTCGGCAAACTCACCGACGGTGTAGACTAGTTCCACTGCCGGGGACCAGTTGAGTAGTACGCAACGTTGCATCGGGTTTGGGTCGTCGATGCGCCAGTGAACCGGACTTCAGGCTTCACCGGAATCGCCGGACCGACCTCGAGACCCTACCGGGTAGCTCGTGAGCAGCATTAGATCCACCGCCGAGGATTAGACCGAGTAAACCGCGTCGCACAGCTAGCAGTAGATCGTTGGGGCGCCAGTGAACCGGAAGCTACGCTCCACCCGGAATCGCTGGATATACATCAGCACCTAGTGGCTAGCCCGTTGAGTAGGCTCAATCCACTGCCGGGGACTAGATCGAGTAGATCGGAACAAAGCGGAGAGCTAAATGGCTAACGGAAACGAACAACGGTATCAAAAGAAATCTACCGCTCGGTTCCTGGTTTGTAATCGCAAACAACGAACATTGCGGTATTTACGAAAAAATGTTAAAGAAATGAAAGCCTTTCCAGACAACTACGAATGATTCATCACATGTGCAAAACATTCGTGTACTTTGCGAAAGTTTTTTTACGAAATCTATTCGTAGCAGAGTTACGAACATATTATATCGGTTTATACTCTTATTTGACAGTTTAACCTCGAACAGCTGGTACGGTGGTACACGTTGACATGATCACTGCGGCGTTGTTTAGATTGCGAGATCGCGGGCGTAGGTATGCATGAATGATCGCGCTTGCGACCGAATTTGTACTATCGCGAAAGCTCTAAGCGTTTGTATGTCACTGTGTGCTTCCTTTTTATCACGTGGGCGGCGAAGCAACATATTAATTAGACATTTACTCAGTAAAGATTAGATGGACGCACGAATCGTTTATTATATAGATATAGACAATTAGATATAGCAGTAATCGTGCATAGAACAACAAAAAATACGCTAAGCTATATTTATCCTTAGTGGAGAGACGTAACAAAAATATATAGTTTTGATTCCGGAGAATAATGAACCAGCAAGTCATAAGTTATATATTTTACCCTAATATGTCTACGCCAGATCTAGAATTTGGTTTAATATTTAAATGTTTGCACACAGTTAATCCACGATTGTGGGCGATCCAAAATGGTAGGACGACGATTTTTTGCAAAACTACCTCTACTTTTAAACCATAAAATATTTTGCACTCGGTTTCAATCATCTTGTACATTCAACGATTACCGAACGCATGCGCTCACAAACGCTTATTCCCAATAGGGTAGATGATCCCTAATTCAACTCAAAGGCCAAGATGTCACTATTTCATTGACAACTCCGCCTACAATCAATAGATTACGGATTAATACCATTACTTTGGTGCAAAGAAGCATTACAATTTCAAAATTGGAAATATCTCTAACTAATGCGTTCAAAGGGGTAAGACGAATGAAGAGGCTAACAAAAAGTAAGAAACAGTTACCCTATCGTAATCCTCTTCGATACTTAGTCATTTATATTTAGTGTTGAGATCATTTCATTTCATATTTGTTGCTCTGGATAAATAATAAATAAATATTTTCTCGCGTTTTTTTTCGTATAAACAAGAAACACTTTTTTCAGTTAGTTGGAAAATGTGTGTGCTGTTCTCGTCACACATAGCGGTCTTGTATCTCATTTCTCTATATTACGAACATACAGAAGAAATGTATGACATGCCAGACGAACCAGGTTATTTTTTTTCCTTACACTGATCTTTTACTACTGGTTATAGATTTTCAGTTCCAACAAATTGATCTTAGTTAATCTGCTTTGACTGAGCACCTCTCACAAACATATTTCACAAACCACTTGAACAGCTTCTCATCGACAGATCATATCGATAATGATTGAGAGTTGTAAGTACAGTAATCCACAACAGCTTCGACTCAGTGTGCCTCCGATAGAGATGCACGTCGTCGGATATTTCTGCTGAGAGTTGATGTATCTATTTTTAACGCTTGGATTCACAACTTTCGCTTTTTCGGTCGATTCTCCCGAAACTCAAAATAACGAAAGAAAAAAAAAACATTCATTCTGTGTCAGGCGAAAAGTTGTGTAAAGGAAAATTGTGATGCTGCAGGTGATTGTTTGGTAGGATTTGATTATTGTTTATAAACCGTTTCATCTTTCACTGCTCTGGTTGCAGGTTTCTGTCCGTTTTGTTAGTTTCCACAAAATCCGTGAAAGAATACCAATGCTTTATATTTCCCTTCGCGAACAAATGTGTGCTAGCGCGGGTGACGTATCAGCCGGGTCAGAAAATAGTTTTTCCCGTCGGATACCAGCATTTTCGAGTCGATGCAGTGAAACACTCCAGTAGCATCAGTTCGAACATAACCACGTTGGACGATCATCTGTATGAGGCAATGCACCGACCGGCCATCATTGAAATGGATCATGTTCAAATGCGACGCTTGATGCTGCCTGCGGATCTGCAAACTGGTAGCTTTGCGTACAACGAAATAAGCAGTCTGGAAGTCAATTACACCCAAAGCTACCATATCAACTATCTTGATTTAGGCTCGAATCAACTGTCGAACATTACCAACATCAGTGCACTGATTAATCTTGAGACACTGAACCTGTCCCGTAACGGGATCGAGATAATCGATGAATTAACCTTTGCGCCGCTTGTCAAACTTAAACGTCTCTATCTAAAATACAACGAATTCAAAACATTTCCATGGAAAAGCCTCCCCTCTACACTGGCCCATCTGGATTGCTCCAGTGGTGAGTTGGAATCAACGGATTTCAAGCTACTGAATCTGCCGGCCCTGAAATACCTAAACCTGGAGGAAAATAAAATCATTTCCATCAACGTGAGCGGGATTCTGCGAGGTGCTCCCAATCTACTGGAGGCATATTTATTCAACCGGGCGATTTCCTCTCACGATATGGCCCGGATCGTGGAAGCTTTCAATCACAGCACCGTTTACGAATCCGACCAAATCTGGTGCTACAGCGATGAGGAGGTCGTTGATGGGAGGTGCACTAAGCGTCGTCAGGTAGCCATAAGCGTATGGAAAGCGTTTCTGCTGGCTGTTGTTATCCTGGTAGTCGGGACACTGTTTGTGTTCGTTGTCTATCGTACCGTTAAGCAGAATAATCTATGATTAGAGTAAATTTTGGATTCATTTGATTATGAATAGTTCAAGTGGGTAAAATAAAGTGAGTGATTAATTTATGTAATGTTTCAATGAATTAACGTTTGCGAATTCCCCGACTGGCTTATAAAATCTTCTTTATTCGTGGGTCGAAGAGAATTAGGAACTATGATTTAGTGCCTGGAACAAAATTATAGTCATATTTCAGGTGATTCATTTCAAAATTCTTTTAACTAAATTCACGCTATATAATAACAGATAACGTAAAAGTGTATCCATTGATGTGCATTGCCGATTGCGATAGATCCTTACGACAGCCATAAAAAACGCATGGTATTTATTCATTATTTCCATACAATGTACCACGCTCTCGCATACTGCTCACGCTCGGTGAGGAAGCACCATACCTGACTTGATTACATCAAGAGTTACACCACTGTAGAGCATGACAAATTTGGCACATTTTGGAAATTTATTTTGACGCAATAAAGAAATAATTCGAGATTCTGTAAAATAAGATTTATAATACTACTAGCGAAGTACTACAAATTCCACTAATATTAAAGGTGGCAGCTGTACAGAATTTTCCCACTGGCACTGAAAAAGGTTTACGACCAGAAATATATTTCCCACAATTCTTGACCTAGTGCCAAAACCGTTTTTGCCTTTCTCATATGGTCGGTGTTAAGTCAGACCGGACTTAGTGACAAAATACTGATTTCGAGAAAAACGAATTGAAAATTTGAATCGCAGCATGCTTTACATTATGATTGGAAATGTATTTTTGACATAATTCTTGTTTATTGATACATATTTCATATCTGGCAAAAGTCGAATGTAGCTGACGATATTCTTTATCCAGTGCTATAATTATCTCATTTTTTGATGTTTTGCGACTTAGTCCGGTCTGGCTTAACACCGACCATATAAAGAAAGGCTATGCAATCACTCCAAAAATCGATTTTCCAACCGAAGCCCGGAGGGCCGAGTGACTTATACCATTCGATTCAGTTCGTCAAGATCGCAAAATGTCTCTGTGTGCGTATGTATGTGTGTATGTATGTGTGCATGTATGTGTGTATGTATGTGTGTGTCAAATAAAGTCACTCAATTTTCTCAGAGATGGCTGAACTGATTTGCACAAACTTAGTTTCATCTGAAAGGTGTAATGCTCCCATAAGACGCTTTTTTGGTTGATCGGACTTCCGGTTCCGGAGTTACGGGTTGAAGAGTGCGGTAACACAGCAATTTCCCATACAAACTGGTAACCCTATGATGTCCGAATAATGTTATGCCTATTCAAATACGTTCAACATTGCTTGGATTTGCGGGTCTAGATCACTAATGACCAATCAAAGTAGCATTGACCACATTGGCCATCTATGACAGTACTTGATGCTTCCCCGTTAAGTTCCTTAGCTAATTTCACACATATTCCCTAGCAAACTCTTTACCGATTTATACAAACTTGAGTTCAAATGAAAGGTATAATACTCCCATCATTGACTGCTATTGAATTTTATTTCCCTTCCCCACCACCCCACATTCCAAAATATATTTACTTGAACACATCATTGAACTCACGCTGATTAAGCTAATAAAATATTATATGTTTGCTTGTTTCAAGTGTGTCTGCTTCGACATGTTCGTCAGATTCGTGATAGTCATGCATTTATATATAATTATCAAGTGTAATAAGAATGTAATAAACATTTCCTCAGTGTTATATTGAACGTAACCAGGCATTAAATCATAATTGAATAAATGAGAAAGGCACCATTGCACCACTAGGTGTTTTTTTCGATTTGTTAGAACAATGTTCATACGATTTTTTCACTAACTTGAATTTTCGCACTTTTTCATTAGAGAGACGCTGTGAATGCTGTTTATATTGACATAAAATTATTTATTAATAATCTATGAGAATTCAGATTTTCAATACATAATACAACTTTATACAGGTTTTGAGAAATTTCAATTGACAACGTTATTGGCGAACCTTTCCTGCAGCCGTTTTCATTAAGAGTAGCTATTTCTTCAACAATTTATTGTCAAATGAACCATATCACTATTTATATTAGAAAAAAAACTCTTGAGCTGGAAAATGTACAGATTACTTCATAGTACTCATTTCAAACCCTTTTTGATTTTCTCATATAGAAAGGTTACTAGTCATACGCCATTCGACTCATCTCGTCGAGATAGGAAAATGTCTGTGTATGTATGTGTGTGTATATATGTGTGTGTATGTATGTGTGTATGTGGAAAAAAATGACACCTCTGTTTCTCGGAGATGGCTGGACCGATTTGCACAAACTTAGTTTCAAACGAAAGGTACAATCTTCCCATCAGCTGCTATTGATTTTTTGTTGATTGGAATTCCGGTTCCGGAGTTACGGGTTTAAGAGTGCGACCACACAGAAAATTCCCATTTAAACTGAAATGAAAAATTCTCATAGGGTGGAGTAAGGAAAAATTTCCAAATCGAATTTGCATTTTTAATGCCAAATGGTCGGTATTAAGTCAAACCGGACTAAGTGACAAAATATAGATGTCGAGAAAAACGAGTTTAAAGTTTCAATCGCAGCATCCTTTACATTATGATTGGAAATGTATTTTTGACATAATTCTTGTTTATTGATACATATTTCATATCTGGCAAAAGTCGAATGTAGCTGACGATATTCTTTATCCAGAGCCACTATTATACCATTTTTGATGTTTTTCGACTTAGTCCGGTCTGACTTAACACCGACCAAATGACTTAAAAATGCACAAAACGTTGAGATTTGATGAAACCTCAAAAAAATTTTTTTACGAAAATTGACTTTTTTGGACTTTGGCATATTTTTGCCTTTCTCATATAGAAAGGTTATGCAATTGCTCTAAAAATCGTCAACCAATTTTTTTACCTATAAAGGCTTAGGTAGGAGTATGCAATGAGGGGTTGCTACTTTAAAATTAAAACTAGTTTAAAATTTCTTAACAAGTTGAAAATTTTCGGCAGGGTCCGCACCCCCCGACTCTTCCTCCGTGATCGGCCGCTGGTTTCAAGCGATGTTTCAGTGTCGACACATAGTATCTCAAAATCGTGGCTGTCGATCCATTGTATGTATGTGCAAATCGTACTGAATATGTAATATACATTTCCGCCATCGTATTGAACATAACCAGCCATGGAATCGTAGTTTGGACTGATGAGAAAGGCACAATTGCACCACTAGGTGGATTAAAACAGGTTTTAGTTGTAGACAATACGTACAACTTTAAAATTCGCATCAATTTTAAATTTTTTTTTTTTTATGAATACAAACAAATACCGATTTTTTATGACGAGGATAATCAACAAAATCATCTGGCAGCTCTGGTTCGAAGAGGTATCTTGTCTACGTACACGCCTGGAAAGTACAGTTTGATGGTGAAGTCTCCGACAGAGGCTTTTATTGCGGAGTATGGGATTAGCTCCTCCAAGAACCCTTTTTCTTCGGTCAGTGAAAATTCTACAAGCAATTGCGTTCAGCAAAAATCAATCATTTTGAGTTACTCGCCGGATCTGCGTTTTCAAACTATGTTCTTTTGAATGAGGCTCTTCTACCTGTTCGCTTTTTTTGTGCAGTCTTTGCAAACAATTAGGCCTACATCTGCCTATCGTAGAAACAAGGCACGGTGTGGAAAATGCGAAGAGAATCATGAAAAATCTTCCTACTGTGGAGAGACTATGCAAAATCTCTCCACAGATCCCGCATATAAATTATGTGGGGGAAAATTGAAGTACCAAGAAACGCTCCAAGAAGAAATGCTTAAGTGGGCTACGCCACCAGTTGCGAATAATTTCAACGCTTCCTTGTTCACTAAAGAGCGAGAGTCTGACCATTCCATTGCGAGAACATCACATTTTCGAAAGAGAGAAATCATTTTCTCTCCTAAGCTTCCTAGTAGAGGACTGAGAGTGTCCCTTGAAGGTGCTATTACTAAACCGAAATAAGTGGTTCCTGGTTTCCGAGATCTTAGAAACTAGCAGGAATTTTCAAAGAGGACATCTAAAACCCCAAGTGACCCTGCATTTCAGTCCCTACATTTTTCCAGGTTTTACACGGATAGATTCACGACACTGCGTTTAAAGGTCAGACGAAGCGAATACCCCTCACGAACAACCGTGAACAGTATCCTACTCCGCGGTGGACAGAAATTGCTCCGAATTGTACGGGAAAAGGCCCTATTTTGAAGGTCGGATCGTCCGAATTTTTCCGAATATACGCGACGATGGAAACGAAAATCAGAAACTTGAAGAAAGCTGGACAACGGTTGTTGGCACCGGCTCGTTGACGGATTAACGAGAGAAATAATGTGTGGTGACTCGGCCCTACTTTGTATATTTGATTCAATCTTTGATGGGAATACACGGAACCAAGAATCCTTTTTCGGCGACAGCAGTGTTCCATGTAGAGCCAGATTCCAACAATCGACATTTCGCGGTGAAATAATAATACTGTATTTGCTGGGAAAATCATAATAAAAAACCTGTTTTAATCCACCTAGCGGTGCAATTGTGCCTTTCTCATTTCTCTAAACTATGGCACGGAGGCTATTTATGTTCAACATAATTGCGGAAATGTCCATTACATTCTTAGTACACTTTGCACTTATACACAATGGCATGCCAGCCACGAACTTGATGAGCCACGTGTCGACGGTGAAACACTTGAAACAAAAAAATATCATACTCCATTAGCCTAATCAGCATTAGATCAATGTTATCTGCTTGCTAACTCATTTTGTCATGCGGGGATGGGTATGTGAGGAGGGCGAAAGTCCCATGAACGAACAACTCCCCAGCTTAAATTGGTATGCTTTGTAATATAGTGGTGGTTTAAAGATGATGGGGTTGAAAGGGAGGGGTATGAGGTGGTGGTCTGAGGGGTGATTTAAGGAGATTTTTAAAGGAGGGGATTGAACAGTAGAGGGGGGGGGGGTGTAACCCCTCTCCGTAAACCATCAACTACGCCCCTGTTAAAATCCAGAAACCTTATGCGAGTCGAAAAAAAAAATTGGCCGGGATTAGGTTGACGTTTTTCAGAGTGATTGCATAACCTTTCTATATGAGAAAGGCAAAAATGTGCAAAATCCAAAAAAGTGAACCTTCGTCAAATTTTTTTCGTGTTTGCATCAAATCTCGACGTTTTATGCACCTTGAATACATTTAGCATCAAAAATAAAAATTCTATTTTTAATTTTTCCTATAGTTTTTATGAGAAATTTCTGTGTGGCCGCACTCTGAAACCCGTAATTCCGGAACCAGAATTCCGATCGATCCAAAATTCAATAGCAGCCGATGGGAAGGTTGCACCTTTCATTTGAAACTAAGTTTGGGCAAATCGGTCCAGCCATCTCTGAGAAAAATGAGTGACATTATTTGACACATACGCACATACATACACACACACACATACACACACACACACACATACACACACATACATACACACATACACACACACACATACAGACTTTTTCCGATCTCGACGAACTGAGTCGAATGGGATATGACACACGGCCCTTCGGGCCGGGATTAGGTTGACGTTTTTCAGAGTGATTGCATAACCTTTCTATATGAGAAAGGCAAAAATAAAATAAAACCGAATCATGGCTGATAATTATCGCTTATGATTTTTTCGAAAATTCTCACTGCCGATAAAATCATGCCGGGATCACTCTCTTAACTATCAAAACATCAACTCACAAAAATCACTACCGATTTTTTCTTGCCCTCTGTCAATGGTGATTTTGATCTGTTGTTGAATTTGACAATTGAGAAGGTGATCACGGCATGATTCTATCTGCAGCGAGCAATTCGGAAAAATCACAAGTGAGAATTATCAGCCATGATTGCGAATTGATTTAATACTTAGATCAATGATCATTATCTATTTTCGAACATTATGGACATGTTAGGGGTGTCAACGAGCTAAACTTAATTTTTTTTAAACATTTTTGGAAAGTGATTTATATTGAAGGGCAAGTTTAGGGGTGTTGAAAATCAATAGTTTTGGAAATTTTCAATGGGTCCACCGATGTATCAAAATGGATTTTTTATTTCAACTTTTTCGGAAAGTGTTGTATATTGAAGGGCAAATTGCTAATCTAATATTGCTATTTATTTTCGTATTTCAATACTTTTCCATCATATTTCCCCTGCGCAACGTCGAACTTATTCATATATACAGCGAAGACCAGAGCTGCAAATTTTCAACAGCTTGTTTTGAACTTGAAGGAGGAAAAAATCTCAAATCATGCCCTACTATGTTCAACTCGCAGTTGTTCGTTTCCATTATTCAGCCGACCTGCTCAATCTTTTCCATTCATTTTCAATTTCATTGACATTGTGAATATCTCTTTACTGGGGTATTGACTAGGTTTTTCCAACAAAACTACTCTGAACATAGTTCTTACTGTCCATGTAAGCTTGAAAACGCAAAACATGTTGATATTTAACCTAAACTGGCCTCTACAGAGCAGATGACAGCTTTGGTTGGTGAATGAAAAAGCATCAATTTGAAATGAAGACGTACGATTCAGTTATGAAAATCCCGCCAAATTGAAAGTGAATGATTGAGGGAGGCTTTGAGTTTGAATCATGGTTGGGTTCCATGTTGCTTCAGAATCTTCATCGCGACGAAGCACGGTGAATATAAATCACCTGCATTCGTCCCACATCGTTCTTCGCTGTTATATTCAACTTGCTGTTGATATTCACCTACGTATGAAGCCGACTGCCAATCCGTGTTCATCCGAACGCCTTATCCACACACTCGTGCCTTGCTACTCATCGAGCGACCGAATGAACTGCACGAGGAAGCTAGGAAGTGAATGACGAATAAAATCTTCAGCAAACCATTCTTCACCATAGCGATGATCGCTTACAACTATTGGCGAAGATGACTTCAATTTTATCTTCGCAGAATGATGGCTCGCGAAGAACTATATTTGTATTCTGATGCGTTGTACTGTTCGGAACAAGCCAATGCGCTACGGTTCTTCAGTACAAAACTATGGGTTAAATTAACAGCCGAATCAACGCAATATTTGATAAATATAGTACAATTTTAATAGAAGCCTTGTCTGTCAAGTATTCGAAGGAGATTGAACCCATGTTTGGTGATAAAACTCGGCATAAGCAAAACAAAATTCTTTTGGATGAAGTTTTGATTTTAATCTGCACATGGTGTTATATCACAATAATTTAACCTATTGCGCATGTTTTGCTAGTATCACGACGAAATCGCTTAATCAGCACGGTTGTTTAAAAATAAATTAGCTGTAGAAAGAACAGTGTGTTGTGGGTGTAATATGGACAATACAAATATTATTTCTTGTTCCCCCATCGGGAAAGACTTGGCATAAAAAACGTGCTGTAATTATTTTACTCCATATTGTCGAGATCCTTAGATACCAACAAAAAATATAAAACGGTTGAATTTCGATTTTTTTAATGCATTCTCTTTTTGGAAATAGCTATAATGATTACATTGCATGTGCACATCTCACGAATTAAACCATGACTGCTAACTTTGTTAACTAGTGTTAAAAAGATAGATTGATGTTTAAGGTGAGATTTTTTGTGACGTGGTTAACATTAACAGTAGGTACCACAGTTTGATAAAAAATACATCATTTAACGCAAATTTATTAATTAGGGGTCATACACTAATTACGTAAGGACATATGGGGGGAGTGGGTGTTTCAAAATATCTTACCAATTCTCACCTGGGGGAGGGAAGGTTTGTCCTTTCTTAAGTAATATCATAAAACATGCATGAAAAATGAAATCGATAAGAAAAATATTCTTCTCATAAGAAAAGAAACTATATCAAACAAAATGAGCATATACTGTACATCATGGTCATGGAAACGCAGACTTCAAATTGAAGTGTTTTGCAGCGACAGAATATGATTGTTAAATTAGTTATGGAATTTTGTTTATTGTTGCCAACGTAAGGGGCGGCTTAATTGTCGATGGTTTTGGAGCAGTTACAGAAATTTCTTGACTCTTAGTGGTACATTGTTCTGATCGGAAACTGGAGTCACAATCTTCTTTACAAGTTAAGAAGTGTTGAGACCCTTCGTGTTGTTAGGCCAACATCCTTCTTTTCAAACTTTCGCTTCAAACTCGCAAGGTATATGAAAAATTTTCTGTCATGTGATTGTCAAAGAACTTGTTGGCCGTATAGTTCCAGAGTGTGAACTGTATTTTACTTCAAGAAAATTCGAAGATAGCCATGTCGGAACTATGCGTACGATAAGCGTTATAGTAGGAACTCCGAACAAATTCACACCAGAAGAGGTTATAAATTCTTTTGAGTTCTACATCACAAGGAAATAGATTCAAAGGAAGTGGAATATAGCGAAGCAAATTATGTGGAACAAATCGGAATTTCTAAATATCTCCCAAAATTTATTCTGAAATTTCTACTGAGCGAGATTAGGATGCAAATGAAATTACTGCAGATGATTATACACACAATTGAAAAAATCGTATAAATTTACGTCTCCTGATCCTGGCATATACGAGCATCAAAAATGACTTAGTTTTACGTTTGATTTTAATTTTACATGACATTGAATTTCGTAAATGATGTAATTTTACTCCACATATGGCGTTTGTTCTGAATGACAGTAAGTGTAATTTTATGTCATTGCGCAAGGAAAATATGTTTCATGTAAAATTAAATGGAACACGATAATGTTTAATGTTTAGTCATTTCGTGAATTACGGTTTGTTAAAATTGTGTCATGTTTAAAATTACGTCAATGATAAAATTTATAATTTTTGGTGTGTAGTTAAATTTTGTCCTGCACAGAAAAAAAATATTTTGTAATTTTAAATTTATTTTCATGCACATATTTGGAGCATGAATATCAATGTAAAATTAAGTTCCAGCACAAATACACACAACTTGTCGTGCTTTTTTCAGCTATATTTATTGTAATTTTACACGTTGATTAAATATTATAGTTTCATTAACCCTTTCATGCCCAACTTTTTTCGAGTGCATGTAGGGTTTCAAAACTATTTTTCCTTTAAAACGATGAGTTCAAGAAACTCGAAAAACCTTTTTTCATAAAGGTAGGTGCTTTCCTTGCAGTGCTAGAAGCAGCTAAATTTTTACATTCCAATGCTCACTGCAATTTTCCTAGAATATTTACAATAGTCCAACTGCGTGGAAAACGTAGCCAAAAATAGTCTAAATTGATAAGTTTTATCAGTTTTCACTAATATTGCAACATAACGAAGTTATATGAAAAATTCATTTTCCGTCGTCAACGTAAACGATCCCTGGCAGCACTGCTCCATCGAAGTTCAATCAGACTAATTGCAATAACTTCAGTTCTAGAGCTGATCCTTGTAACTGTTAATACTCAAATGAAAGCCAATAGTCACATTTATTAGCCTTACTTGTTTTTGTGAGCAAATAATGCCTCAATCAAAAGTTATAGCTGTTTAAAAACGTTGTTGTCCACAAACAACATGGGCATGAATGGGTTAAACGGCAAATCAATGCTCTTGAATGTATTTTTAATCCCATGTTGCTGTAAAATAAATGACATGTAATATTACACGAACGAAAGTGTAAAATCACATGCTTTCTGATGCTCTCATTGAGTGCATCGAATTCAACTTAATTTTCAATCAAATTTTTGATTCAAGCTTTGTATGTTTACATTCATATTGATTTACATGTCGTTTAATTTTCATTATTTTTTGGTGTGTGAGTTCTCTTTTAATAATTCAATAAGTATCGTTTTGGAATCGAATAATTAAATGAATTACCAATATGATTTTTAATTACACAAAGCATGATAAAATCTTATGTATGGGGAGAGGGTGTTCACCAAAATCATACGAACTCTTATCTGGGGGGAGGGGGAGGTTGAATAGTTCTAAAAAAGCCTTACGTAATTAGTGTACGGCGGCCCAGAGCAGAATATTTTCTATGATGAAAGGATTTTTCATTTCAAACATTTATAATTACCGGAGCAATTAAATTTACGTAGGGATCGAAACAAGTATAAAAATATTTTGAAAAAATTAAAAACCAAATAGAATACGTTTTAGCCAAATGTAGAATCTTACGCTGGGTCAAGTCTCCCCATGTTCCCCTACTCTATCGTCGGAGCAATTAAATTTACGTACATTTTCAAAATATGCTAGAAGTACCAAGTTCCAATCAATCTTACATTTAAGATTCACCCACTTACAATAAATAACTTGATCAAATTTAGGAACTCAAGCTTCAAGATAATCAACACATTTCTGATCAAAACTAGTCGATTCAAAAAAAACATTTCGCGGAACGTATTTCCACCCTAGACATTTGCATTTATTTATGAAACTGTTATGAACACTTTTTCATTAAAAATATTTCTGTTTAATATTCCAGTAGCACTGATTATGGCAAGCAAAGCTTATTTCCGTTCAACTTCATAGTATGTCATGACTTGTAGAAAACTTGAGCGATATTGGAAAATATTGATATTTTTAAAGTCCATTTCTCAAATTATTTAGGCACTTCTCCACAAAAGAAATTTTGAGGTTTTAGAAGAAAACTTTTGCCTTTAAAAATCTGGCCTAGGGGATTGATATGTCTTGACATATCGATTCCCTAGACTCTAGTTTGTTCCGTGAAAAAATTATGAACACTTTTTATATAGGATTTTGAATGAATATTGAAACATCTAAAAAAATTGTTTTGGCATTTTCAGGACATTTTTTTCTAAAAAGTCGTATATTCCTATGGAAAAAAAATAGTTTTCACTTTCAGGCACTTTATTTGAAGATGACGAAGTTCTTATAACTTTCAAATGAAAATCGTTTAGTGGTTGGTGTCCTTAAACATCTCATGCGCTCTAAAATATTTTTTAATATGTCCAGAGATTACATTTATGTTAAATAATAATTACTAAATTTATCTACAAACGGTTTTAAAGTGTCACAGCACTGTAGAATAAAAAAAAGTCGATTTTCAATTTATTAGTCAAAAATGGCTTTACAATGTTAAAAATCATATCCCAAAACATGGAAGACGAAAACAATACATAAATATTCAGATTTTCAATTCTACCGCAATGCCTCTTATGTATATCTCGTGTGTACTGAAAACTTTGACCGCGTTTTTCTCGAAGCCACTTTTTTGAGCTGGGCGCAAATGTAACTCGAACAAATGATTTTTGAACGCTTTGAAATTTTCACAGTATATTCAAAACTGATTTCTCCAGCGACGTACGTAGGATTTTTTTTTATTGCTTAGCTTTTTTAATTAATTTTGTGTCGATTTTTATGACATCTTTGGCGTGCTCTACAGTGGTGTAGTCCCTTAATAGAATATATCCAAATTTTATTTCTTGATGTCATGTCATGTGAGATATACATGTTCAGCATTTTTTCTGTAATGATTTGTTGTACAACTTTATTGAAAACATGCTAGATTTTGCTGAAATTAAAACCATATTAGCTACTATTTAAGCTAAAGAATAGTCTTTCATGGTACAAAAATTTATGTTTACAAACAACAATTGAAGTTTTATAGCACGCTACAAGTGCAATTTAAATGTTATGAGTGGCTATAAAAGTACGATAAAACCTCAATTGATACTAGGGTATAAGACTAACCGGTTCAGTTTTGGCAAAAAGTTTAATATTTGCTAAGTTTGGTTGAAATAGGAATGCATCGATTTGTCAAAAACTTGTGGTTTGATTATACTTCTATAGATATAGAAATTATATTATATAAGAGTATTTCGTCTTCAGGTTGCTATTTGTAATTGATTTGTTTTGCTTTGCTTACGCAGCTTCCCGTTTCAAATCTGATAAAAAACATCAGCAAATAATCATTATGTACTACTAATTGTTGTTTATAGCAAAAGTCATCCTATTCCGAACATAGCAAGCATTTCTGCACCACTTCAGTCATGAAGCTCTGACCCTTCCATCAAAGAACAATAATTTTGTTTTTCTTGGTCACAATGCAGGAGGAATGAAGAACGAAGAATCCTTAGCGAAGAATGGCTAGTGGCGATTATCGCCTAAGCCATTCGTGTGCCGATCCGAACGATGCGTGAAGATGAACATTGCATGAATGGCTAAATTCAACAAACAACGATGCGAACAAGCAGCGAACAGCAGACATCAGATTCGGATTTTTTGTTTGTTTGTATTATTCATTTTCGCTGATTCTGTGCTTCCGTGTGACGAACGGCGCAGCGTTATTCGAGGCATGGGTGAACAACACGACGAATATCGCATCGATGATGAACGAATGAACTAGTTCGGCGAAGAATATTTGCAACATTGGTTGGGTTTGATTGAACTGAAAGTTGGCATTTGAAAATGAAAATTTGCACCACTGGCGAGGACCCGTTTTTAAAGACCACTTGGTGATTTTTAGGCTGACAAAATCGGGACATATTTTTGTCCTTCTTTTTTAGCTGTTAATGTTTTTTTCTATAGTCCCTAAACATAGCCTTATAACTTTTTCTGATTTGGTATAAATTTCACTTCCAGCGCAAAATTTAAAAAAAAAAATGACTCTAAGACAATAAAAATATGCCCAAGAAAGGATTTACACGAATTTGGTTCGTCTGCTAGAGCTCATCAAACATATGTTAACATGAGGCTGAAAAAATTGGGTTAAGGTTCAAGTTACCTTTTTTAAGCATGTGTTAGAATTGAACGCTTGGTAGTGTGCGTAGGAAAATTTGTGTTCAGCTTTGCCACCGAATTATCCATTTAAACCTTTTTAAAACTCTAAAAGAAGAATATCAGTCGATTTATTAGATCATCACGATTCAATTCATGCCAAATACCTGCTGAAAAAACCATCGGCTTAGCTAAATGGTGCTTTTGAAAAAGTGGCTGTGGTTTTTTCATTGCGCAGTTGTGTTGCGTACCCCAGCTCGGTGTGGTAGTGTGATAAAAAATCACAGCCACTTTTTCAAAAGCACCATCCAGCTAAGCCGATGGTTTTCCAGCAGGTATTTTGCATGAATTGAATCGTGATGATCTAATAAATCGACTGATATTCTTCTTTTAGAGTTTTGAAAAAGTTTAAATGGATAATCTGGTGGCAAAGCTGAACACAATTTTTCTTACGCATACTACCAAGCCTTGAGGTAACTTGAGCCTTAAGAAGCTGATAAAATCGGGGGCTTACAAAATCGGGGGTAGACAAAATTGGGAGCTGATTAAATCGGGTCTTCACTGTATTAACTTTTCTCAGTAACAATTTTGAATTGCTAGAAAAATAAAAAAATGGATAATGCAATCTGCAGCTTTTAATTATTGTAGACACAGAAAAGAACCGATTTTATCAGCCCCCGATTTTGTTTACCCCCAATTTTGTCAGCTTTTGACCCGATTTTGTCAGCCTCATATTTTCCATTTTGACACATCGGTGTACCCCCCCTGTGTATTAAAAATTTCCAAAACTATTGATTTTAAACAGCCAACAATGTTTCCTTCAATATAACACTTCCCCAAAAGTTTAAAAATCCATTTTGGCAAAACCGGTGGACCGCCCTGCACATTGAAAATGTCCAACACTATTGATTTTCAACTGCCAACAACATGTTCTTCAATAGGTAGTTATTTTTAAACAATTGAAAACCGCTTCAACTTCAGCTCCAATAAACGGGTAAGTAACGCAAAATGTATCGCGATAACCCCCGATGAATTATCGACAATGACGATGAATTCGACGATACATTATCGTTAACGCAGTTTCCGATAACGTTGACGGGTGGTTAACGTTATCGACGATGATGATGAATTATCGATTAACAACCCTGGGTCATTTCTTTCCCTGATCCTTCCACAGAACTAAACAAGAAAATAATGAAGTATTAGTGGAATATTTGTTTAATGACATGAACTCTTTTCAACGGGATTCTTGATTAATAATAATAGTTGCCAAGTTAGAGAATATCTTCTCACAAACTGAGTTTTATTGGATTTTGAGATGATTATGACTTTCATTGGTTTAGTTTTCGACAAAAACACACTGAAAAAAATCAGTTTGGCAAGGAAAAGTTTTTTTTAAATAACTTTTTTCCTTGAAAGTGCCCAACTTTAATTTTTTTCGGTAGGTAGGGAATATAATTACCCATCTTGGGAAAAAAATTGTCCAAATCAAAGGTGGTATTTTTTGTAAATCGACTTTAAATTTTAAAATCGATTTTTTTCAACGTAGGAGGCGATAAAGAATTTTTTCAATACTTTTATTCAAAAATTTGACTAATTTTGTGAAAATCGCTCCAACTATATTTATTGTAGGATTTGTCATTTTTAAACTATAGCCATTTGAAAAAAATTGGTAGAAAAAGTTTGACCCTTTTCAAAAGACAGTCTAAATCATTTTTGGGAAAACAAAGTATGCAAAGTGGTTTTTTGTGATGTCTGCACACAGAACCGGGACGACTGACAAACGCTGGCTGCAATGGCTCGACGATGACAGCGGGATCAGGGGTTTCCATAGTGCTAGCTGCAGTGCGTCCCAGGGTGCGATGAGTCATACCAACATAGCATATAATGCTTCGTCCTTCTGTGGTCGTTGTAGAGCCGAATGTGCTATTAAGAGACGTGCTCGCGAATGACACAGCAGCAGTCTCGTACACTTGGATACGCACATGGGCCGTCTGTTTTGGGCAGCTAGCTGCAAGTCTTTCTTTAAATTACGACATAAACTCTCGGAGAATTGCATTAAATCAAATATAAAATACTTGCGACTCCTTTAAGTCATTACATTGAGCCATGCCAAATAAACGAATTACAAAAAAGGCAATTGCATTCAAGGACGGTGCGATTTCTTTAATTATTTGCCACACTATAAACATTAAATTAAATTTTCCACGCAATATAAATTAAATTATTTGCCACACTATAAAGAACCGTGTTAAGAATGTGGCTTCCAAATTTGGCGCTTCAAAATTGACTCAATTTTTAAATCGTGCATGCGAAATATTTCGTCAGAATGACGTGCCCCCTCCCAACCCTTTGTCAGCCGGCAGAAGCCACCTATGTTCCTATACCTATTATTGCTATCGCGAAGACAGTAAATCCAAAAGGGCACAAGCACTAAAAACGAAAACAAGCTCATGTCGTGGAAAGGCATATTTTTGGTTTTCGCCTTCAAAGATAAAATCCGATCCTACTTCCAACAGTCTGCATTTGTGACGGAAAATAAATCGACGGTCGGAAGCTATAGGGTAGAACGAATCAGCAACAACATCGATAAACCGTATCTTCAAAAGAATTCTCACTGCACGATGTTTATTATAAAATGATCTACCTGCCAGGGGTATCATCGTTTTTAACCCAAAACGTTAGGTTCACAAAGCGTATCACTGTAATCAGCTATTTAACGTCATCATCGTCACCACCACCGCCAACGACGCCGCGACGAATGACGGTGCGATATTTGATTCGATGAAGGGATAACGGTGGATCAAAAGAAGAGCAACTGTTTTTCCAACCGCTGATTTAACCCTTTACTCTTTTTCATGCCCTATTGCCATGGCGTCGTGCTTCGTTGCGGCATGCTGAGCAGTTTTAATTTGCTCGACGACTAAAACGATTATTAAAAGCTTCCATTTTCACTTGACCTGCGGAAGATATCCCGATCAAGAATTGGAAAAATAAGCAACAGAAAGCAACAAGTCACGGCGCGTAAGCGAGGTTGAAAATATCTCAGTGCAGTAAATCTGTTAGATTAGGTATAGTCATCATAGGGTAAAAGGCTCTATTAGGCAGGATGTCACACTATTTCGCGGCCAATAATTGATGCGTATTCTTAGGAACCAACAGATTCAAATGGGTAAGGTACTAATAGAAACAGGGTGAAAATAGGTAAATTATCCTCAATTATTGATCTCCATTTTCCGAGACTTATTCGAAACTATCATTTCATTTTCAATCTGTACTTTTAAGGCATTCTTTATTATTCAGTATTCGGGTCCTTTTGGCGTAGTCCAACGACGATAGTGAAGCAAAGTCAGTAGAAGCGATCGAAACCAAGAAAAAGTACGACCAATACCAAAAACTTTTTCGCCAATGGAATTCTGCAGTAGGTATTCTGGAGTCGGTT
Source organism: Topomyia yanbarensis (assembly GCF_030247195.1). Lineage (NCBI taxonomy): Eukaryota > Metazoa > Arthropoda > Insecta > Diptera > Culicidae > Topomyia > Topomyia yanbarensis. Next base: position 88,039,867 of record NC_080671.1, read on the forward strand.
CCAGTTGAGCGGCGTAGCATGAATGATCCATTTCGTTTACCGATTCATGTCATCAATTGGTATCAAAATACTAACTGATTTTCTACCGCCCACCTGACAGGATACGTTAGTTTTTCATAAACACTTCTACCGTCAGAAATGATGCCACAGCATTCCCTTTTGAACGAACCGTGGTCACTTGCTATAGAAACATTACGCTCTTCACGAAGCGACAACACAATATTATATATTGAGCTCTAGCAAGCGCGGGAATTCACGGCGCCATCTAGTGGACTTGGTGTAGCGAGTGAGTGCTATTGTGCACTATAGACAAGTAATAGTAATAGAAGAAAATAGACTAACAGGGTTATCAAAGAGAGTGCTTAATTATATAGATCCTCCTAATCGTATCAAACAGAGATAAATTGTGCCAGTGGTTGACGTACTCGGCTTTTACTAGATTAGGGTGTCGCGTCATTCTTGAAAATAAAATTGCCTGATTTTCCAGGTCTTTCCAGATATTTTAATAATTTTTCCAGAAAACTATTTGCGGGAAAAATTTTATTTTTTACTCAGCCGACAAAACCCCACAGAATGACTCCGTTTGGCAATTATCGGTGAGTTGTTTACATGAGAGTTGCGTTAGTTCGAATGCAACAGATGCACATCCGTTGCACTCGAACTCAAAATGGACAAAATAAACAAACCACCGATAATTGTCAAACGTGAACTTCATTCATCTTGAATTCATTCGTTTCGTCATCTTGTAGAACTCAATTGGCATTGCTTGCTATTATCTAATCGCCAAATCTGCAGATGTGCCACTAATTCGTTTCCCAGGACATGTCTTGGTTTTTGATAGACTGCTCTGGTGTCTTGGGACTTCCAGGGAAATGCTTGATTTGTCCTGGTTTTTCTCTTTCAAAGCAAAATGTTTTCTTCGCTTGATTTCTTCTAATCGCAACGTAAACAAATCGACCCGATTCTGGACGTTGGCCAAAATCTGGGCGCAATCATCCATTATCGAAAAACTTCATTGAGAGCCGTCTCACATTTTTTAGAGCTGGCCCTTATGAAACTATTCGGTTGTTCGGCCATCTATGAAAGTTGTCCTTTAATGTCAGCTTCTTTCTCCGAACAACCTAGATAAGCCGTGTAGTGTCGGTAGTGGTTATTTCAACCGGCTAAGAATTACACTACGGACTACCTGTTCCAGTGGTAAAAATCCACCAAACAGGGAACCCCATAATTCCATAGTATCATGCGACCCGTGCTATGGGTAAAATTGTTGAGGTGGTTTAAAACATTCTCAATGGCGAACGGAGCCTGGGAAGAGTTGGGCGAATTCCTCAGTATGCTGCATTACGCAGCGGAACGTTCACTCTACACACCGAAGTTTTTTCACCGATGATCCACTTAATTTTGCCGAATTTTTGTTGGCTGGGGGTTTGCTGAGATGTTCGGTGAAGTTTTGTTGAGTTTCGATTATCAAATTTCGATGTGTACAGATGAACCTGGTCTCTGTGATATCCGGCCAAGAATTGAACCACTGGGGTCCTGCTCCCATGTCGTAGGAGGCGACTAAAAGTAGGAGACCCTAAGTCAAGGTGTAGTTCCGTGCCGTAGACTTAATGACTGGAGGGTCTAAAATATGCCAGTCGCGCACGGAGCATTTTGGGGTTTGCCCTTACTGTGGTATGCGAATCTCTGACACAGTGGACCATTATTTTCTTCGCAAATCGTGGGAATCAAATGATCATGTCCCATTTAAACTTGATATGGCTCGCTATATGCGTTAACATCCTAACTCGCTTGGTGTCCTCCAGTTGTTGTGCAATTTATGTTGGAAATGAAATGTACAGTTCTCTAATCAACAATGGTTAGAATAGCACAAATCAATCTCCAGAATAAACGTACAGCATGAATTGAATTTATCTCGACTCATGCAGGAAGGTAATGTTTCCATAGCATTGGTTCAAGAACCGTATTTCCATAAAGGAAACAAGACAGGCATGACTAACCCACGTGAAATGCCTCGTGCTTGCATTCTTGCAAATAAGGCTATTGACGCGTGTCTCATATCGGAGCTTACAACTCGCGATATCTGTGTTATCACAGTTACACTAACTGTCGGAAACGTAGACAAATATATATATATATATATATATATATATATATATATATATATATATATATATATATATATATATATATATATATATATATATATATATATATATATATATATATATATATATATATATATATATATATATATATATATATATATATATATATATATATATATATATATATATATATATATATATATATTGGTCAGTATATCTACCGCATAACGAGTCATCTCCTTCTGATGGATTCGAAAGCGTTGTATCTTATTGTAGCAGAAATGGGTTTCCGCTCATTATCGGCAGTGATGCGAATGCTCATCACATCATTTGGGGCAGCTCAGACATCAATCTGAGAGGCTCTGAACTGATGGAGTAGATAAGTAGTACAAATCTCCATATTCTGAATGTGGGAAACCGACCAACTTTTGCGAGGTCTGGGAGGGAGGGGGTGTTAGACATAACACTTTGCTCTGCTAGAATTTTGCATGAGCTGAGAAATTGGCAGGTTCCAAATGAAACTGAACCGTCTCTATCCGATCATAAATATATATTTTTCAATTATTTTGATGTCACCTTCAATGTGGTAACATATCGTAATCCTGAATCTACAAACTGGGACCTCTTTTTAGAAAACTTGGCGACTAAATTTCATGGATATTTTCCAATAATTAGTCGACTAGACGACTTAGATGACGTCGTGGATACGACAAACTCATTCATATTAGCATCCTACGAAGAAGCTTGTCCACTTCGTACTGTTAAACCGGAACCGGCGTCAGCGTGATGACTCCAGGGCTGTCAGGTCAGCTCGTAGTGCTTATAAGAAATGCCTTAGATCTGCAGAACGGGCTGGCTGGCAAAACCTATGTACTAATGTCTCTAGCCTGAACGAGGCTAGCAGGTTAAATAAAATTCTCTCCAAATCGAATGATTTTCAGATGAACTCTTTAAAAACCAGAGATGGTGTTTATGTGACGGACGAAAAAGATGTTCTTAATTGTCTCTTCGACACACACTTTCCAGGTTGTATCGATCCGGTGTTGAACAATGTTCACAGATCTCATTCTGGTGATTTGGACTCGTGGGCGTTAGCACGCACATTGGTTTCCACTGAATCGGTTAAGTGGGCAGTTGACAGCTTTGCTCCATACAAATCACCCGGAAAAGATGGAATACTTCCCGTGCTACTGCAAAAGGGATTTGATATTCTTAAACATTTCTTGAAAAAGATTTTGCTTTCTAGTCTTGCTACCGGGTATATCCCGAAAGCATGGCGAGAAATAACTGTTATATTTATTCCCAAAGGGACGCGCTCAAGTTACGAAGAAGCCAAGAGTTTCAGGCCTATAAGCTTAAGTTCTTTTCTTCTGAAAGCTTTGGAATGGATAATCGATCATCACACCAGGAACGTTAGTTTAGTTGAATATCCACTGCACAAAATGCAACATGCATATCAGTGTGGGAAATCCACGATCACTCTGCTTCACGATGTTGTTTACAACATTGAGAAAGCCTTCTCGCTCAAGCAATCTAGCTTGGGTGTATTCCTAGATATTGAGGGTGCTTTTGACAATCTATTCTGGAAGCGTCGCGCGGTCATGGGGTACCTGCATGTATCTCGGGTTAGATAAACGCAATGCTTAGTAACCGCATTATTTGCTCGTCACTGCGACAGGCTGAGATACGAAAGTAGAGTATTTGCAGTTGTCCTCAGGATGGCGTTCTGTCACCTTTGTTATGGAACTTTGTTGCCGACGGCTTGTTGAAGAAACTCAATGAGCTTGGATTACCAACCTAGGGGTTTGCTGACGAGTAACAAATACTAATTACTGGGTTCTGCATCGGAACAAGCTTTGACTTAATGCAACAGGCATTAAGAGCTGTCGAACAGTGGTGTCGACAAGTTAAACTATCAGTTAACATAAGCAAAACTTCAATGGTTCTTTTCACGAAGAAGCGAATAACAACCGGGGTTCGTCCCTTGCAGTTCTTTGATTCTGAGCTACTGTGTGCAGATCAAGTCAAATACGTTGGAGTTATATTGGATTCCAAACTGAATTGTTCTGCTCACATTGAGTTAAGAGCCAAGAAAGCGTGCATGACCTTCGGGCAGTGCAGGCAAACTTTTGGAAGGACCTGGGGTCTCAAACCCAAATACATATATTGGATTTACACGACAATTGTATTGCACGTCTAATATTGTCATATAGATGCCTTGTGTGGTGGCAGAGGGGATAGGTGACGACAGTACAGTCAAAGTTAAACCATATGCAAAAAATGGCGCTCAGGGCGTTGACTGGGGCTTTTACCACAACTCCGAATGCTGCTCTTGAGGCACTTCTAATTATCAAACCATTACACATACACCTCAAACAAGAAGCACTATCATGTGCATACAGACTGCAGGTTACTGTGCTTTGAAACAGTAACCATGTTGATCTTGCTACCAGTCATACACGATTGTGGTCACAAATGGTTACATGGGGTGAAGATATTCTTGCTCCCTGCGATATTACTCTCGCATGTAGTTTTCCTTAGGGGATGGGTGTAGCGTAGTTGGTAAATCGATTGCCTTGTACGCAGCGCACCAGGGTTCGAGTCCCGACCCCGCACATAGGGTTAGAAATTTTTCGTAAGAGATTTTTCTAACCCGAGGAGGCGAATGACCTCAAGGTTAAAATCCCTATAATCGAAATAAAAAAAAATTGTTTTCCTTACAGAACATTCCATGTGAAGATTCCCTCTCGAGAGGAGTGGAGTGGTTGCTATATGGAAAGACAACAACAAACGTAAGTGGTCTGTTACACTGATGGTTCTCTGTTGGAGGGAAGTGCCGATGCTGGTGTCTACTGTCGTGAAATGAAATTGGAACAATCTCACTCACTAGGTAGATACTGTACTGTATTCCAAGCAGAAATCTTTGCGATTATGTGTGGGGTACAATCGGCCCTTCAACTGAGTTTATCCGGCAGAGTTATAAACTTCTGCTACGATTGTCAGGCTGCAATCAAGGCCCATAGCTCAGACAAATCACGGTCCAAGATAGTGATCGCGTGCCGAACCTAAATCTAAGAACTAAGCATTGTCAACACAATCTACCTTATCTGGATGCTCGGACATTCCGGTATTATTGGAAATCAATGGGCTGACGAATTGGCCAGGGCTGGTTCAGCGATTGATTTCGTTGGTCCTGAGCCCGCCCTGTCAATTTCGACAAGTTGGATAACGGAAAAAATACGGTCCTGGGCTTCGTCCGAGCATCGCAGATATTGGAGAAATCTACAAAGGTATTGCCAACAAAGGCGTTTCCGTGCCCAGTGATTTCGAAAAATCTTCTACATTTTTTGAAGCTCCACTGTGGCATGCTGACCGGCCACTGCAAACTCAATTATCACATGGCAACTATTCAGCGCGCTGAATCTTTTTCATGGGATCTTTGTGAATCCGACTACGGAACCTCATATCATCTGATATGCAACTGTCCAGCAGTAGCGCAATTGCGATTTCGAGTTTTCGGCCGTCCTAATAAAGACAAAACCATGTTTGGACGACTGAAACTCAGAGACATACTAAAGTTTCTTATCCAATGTGGTGAAGCGCTTTAGGCTTACTCGCAGGCGAGTTGAACTACTTCTGAGTTTAACTTAACTGTTTTTGCTTTTGTGCTGTTATTTTTCCCACCCTTCCAATTCCACTTCCCCACACCACCTTTCGCTCAGGAAATGATGAAAACACACGGCAAGGCACAAATCTCCAACTACATACATTTTGATTCCTGATTGCTGCGCCCTTGATCGTCACTTCGTCTATACTAATATCGCAGCAGTTGTCATGAATATAACGGTCGATTGGTTTGAAATGCTTCTTCAATTTGCTGAGTACGATCATGGAGCCTTCATATCTATTATTTGCATTTTGTTTTGCGGTGCTGTTTGTTGCTATAAAAGTACTGATGGTTAGACAACTTTCTGTGTCTTGGCTTTGGGCTTTGAAGTTTGGATGTTTTTGTTGATTGTGGCAAAATTTAATGCACGCCCGCCACAATGAAGGATTTTTTTCAGTTGCTTGCCTCATCCTTCATTCTTTTAATGCATTGCGTTCATTCAGTTATTTTCGGTTCAAATTTCACATCATGAATTACACAGTTCCCTTATACTCGAAAATGTAATAGATGCCACCTAGCACAATTATAATACATGAATGTTTTGGTGCATTTATACTTTCTCCGAGCTGAATAAATTCGATTCTACTTCAAACTCTAGTCAACATGCAGTTGAAGCAATGGATGAATGAGGCGTTTAAACTGAATGTTGCTTGCGGTAAATGCATGCAGTAATAGGCAACTGAGTCTGAGATTTTTTACCACTGTTTCCATAGTGTGTTGATTGTTCCGTTAGTGAATGTTATAAATGGCACGTGGCAGTTTCTTGGTTATATATGCACAATGTGCTAGTTGGTATCATGCCCCAAGGTCACGGAGAAGGAAATAAATCGTTCTATCAGCATTCTTAGCACCCGACCAAATTCCTCCAGGCGTCGTTGACAATTTTCAACTTGAATCTACGGATTGTGCCATTGTCGTTAGCATTAGGATTGTCGTTGGCATCAGTGGTAGGAACATCATTGTTTTGATTCTGGTATGTACTTGTCAAATGGGCCAAATAATAAAAAAAAATATAATCCTCTATTGTCGTTTTATAGCGACTAATTATTTTTGTTTATTTTAGCAAGCAAAGCAATGGTCATTTTCGGCTGATATATTTTCACTAATTAAAATGCACAAATTGCACCTGTACTGAATTTCGATAAATTTTCATTTCCTTGTGCGGTATACAAACTCTTTCATTTCATATCAATAACAGTTGAAAATTTACACCAAAAAATATTCGTTATATTGAATACATTCACACATCAGAAAAGATGAAAATTACATTTGACGTAAACAACATTGCGACGTATTTTGCTGTCTAATAATGGAATTTTACATGTTTTGACATGTGAAATAAAATATTGTGTCTCTTTTGATGTAGAAATCGGTTGAATGGAGATAGAGAATTGTGAACAAACCGTATTTTTACATGTCCTTGAATGTAAAGTCAAGTGAATTGTGACGCTCCTTTTATGTGCATCTTGTGTGTAGACTAAAGTGAATAACTTACATTTTTACAAGAAATGAAATGTAAATTTAAATGGATTGCGACGCTGCTCTTATGTGATTAGAGAAATGTCTGCTTGATGTTGAATTGGAATAGACACAATCGCACATTATATACGATGTTCATAACTCGTGCTCGATTACGGAACACTATATACGATTATTTGCGTTTCGTCGGCAAAGTAGATCAAAAACTAGGAACATTTATTAGGCACAATCATTTCCAACATAACATAGCCGTACTAAAAATGGGTGGTGGCGGGTGAAAAATTATGTTGGCTTGCCGTTGACCGGGGGGGTCGTACTCGTACCTTATACAATGAATTGTTTATAATCAAGCTACCAGCCTATTGTTCGCCGAACCAAGCCATGCCGACGTATGTACACTTAAACTGGAGGATAATGAAAGCAGTTTGTGCTCCCGCTGATATGTTCGTGTTCTTGTCCAAGAATCTCACTTGGGGGACGTCTCGATGATCAAAATCGTCGAATTGTGATCGATGGCGTCGTCTTACCGTGGCACTCGATTTGCATCGCGCTTGCACTTTTTATTTCGCTATATTTTCGGTCCCTATTTGCACAATCCGGTCCTTCGAAGTAGGGTTCGTCGCGGTTGCGGTAATTACTGCAACCGCGCGGTATTTACCGCACCCGCATCGCAAAATCTGCAGTGCGGTAAGACATTTTTTCCCGCAGATGCGGTGCGGGAAAGAGCTTTTACCGCGCGGTTTTACCGCAACCGCACCGCAAAAAAAATTGATAAGGTGATAATTTTGGTTATTCTAAATTGATAAACGGACTGCTATTACGAAAGAAAATCTAGCTGTGTCCGAAATATTTTGACGCTATTATTTTTACGACATATTTTGGACACTAGTTATTTTATACTAAGTAAGACTTCACAAACTAACCATTTCAAATACATAAAATGCAAGATCCAAATAGAGACAAAATTATTAGATCATTTAAAAACAATAAATTTTTACTCTTAAATCCAATTTAAAAGTGCATCACTTCTCCCGATTTCTGTTGGAAATCGTTGAATTATGAATCGTTTCCGATATCAATTTTTCATCTGTGAATTTTGATTAATTTAAAGAAATTAGAGATAATCTAATTATGCTGGGACTCAAACACAGCCCAAAGAATATAATTATTTTCATCAAACCAAACGAATTTGAAGTAATTGGCAGTAAAGGATTCAAATGTATTAAATCATCCAAAATAAGGAGAGGTCCAAATTAGGATGATTATTCTATCACTTGTTCATCAACATCGTATTTCTATCTTCTTTGATTGCTGTGTAAATTCAATGTGAGTCAATGCAGTCAACTTTATTGGACTCTTTCTCAAAAAGTATGCTACATAACTTTTTTTCGCGTACTTCCATTCAAATTTACGATAGTTTCCTACCAAATTAAGTCTTAAAATATTTCAGTTAACCCTCCAGCACTCGCGCGAATGGTTCCCCGAATGAGCAGCCGCTGTTGCTGAAAGAAGATTTCGCTAGAGTTTCGGAAGGTGTTTCACAAAATACAACGGCGCGTGTGCTGGAGGGTTAAGACTATTTTGTAGCTTTTTTGAAACTATTTTTGCCAAATACCACACTCCCGTCCACTTTAATTGAAGTTTTTGCCATTGGCTCTTTGGGAAAATATTATAGGAAAATACATTAAATGCTAGAACTTTCTAGAACTAGCCTTTAGAAAATTACACTTCATATATTTTTAAAGGGATCAATCTTAGTTTCTGAATGAGAATACATATGTTTCTTGAAAAATGCGGAAGTTAGAGTTTTGGGATATTTTGTCCATAAAACCCCCTATTTTTAATAACATTTCTGCTGTATGTTACAAATCATACATTTTTAGCAGTTTTTCTAATGTTCAATAATTCTGTACCGGTTGAGACCGGACCCCTGATTAGATGTAATGTATAGAGCATTTTTTTTCGTCAAATATGGCGTCGTTCTTATTGATGAAATACAATGTTTTTATTTCACTGTATTGGAATATATGCGCTACTATATATAGGTACTGGTATTTCGACTTTAATTTTTTTTGTTGAAATTCCTTTAAGAATGAAAGGTGGTTTTTACTACGTAAATGCGAAAATCATCCATTTCATTTTCATATGTCAAACACATTGAAAATATGACAATTTAAAGAAAAAAATACTTCATTTCTTATTACATTTTCATTACATTTTTTCAATAAACTGAAGGGTTGCTAAAATAAAAGTATTCCTATTACTGCAGTACAACGTTTTTGAATGTATAATGCTTGCATTTTAAATGTACGGAGTTTTATTAATAGAAAATGCAAAAGTTGATTTTTTCTTAAACATTACATTCTGAGGAGTCTCTTAAAGTTAAATTTCGTGTAAATAAGAATAACATTTTATTATATGTGGTAATACAAATGAACAATTTTTCTACACAGTTTTTAAAAATATAAATAATTTACCGCGTTTACCGCATTACCGCGCGGTGCGGTGCGGTAAATAAAGTGCGGTTGCGGTAAGCGGTGCGGTTTTGATATTTTTTTGCGGTTGCGGTGCGGACAATCCATTTATCGCCCACATCCGCACCGCGACGAACCCTACTTCGAAGGACCATCATTGTTCGAGCTGGGCGCTGTTTCAACAGATTGTGGTGGAGAAATCGCGAGTATTTTTATCGATGGTGATATCGTGCTGAAGTTTCGCTTCAATACTGTAAGCGATATAAAAAGTGCTCCAAACGTTTATTCTATGCGAAAGGCGAAACGACTCTTTTCCTGACCTAGTGAACCCAGATAAGAGCACTGAGAGCAAATAAATTCAGAATCTGCCCTGCTTTGTGATATGATACAATCTCCGCGCAATAAATATGAGCTAAAATGGTAAATTGCGGCATGCGTGTTAACAACCCCAATGACCATGACATTCAATCGGCTTGTGAATTGTCTACTTCCGGTTTAAAAAGTTCTGCTTTATTTGATTAAAATATCTCTAAATCTGACAAAACACTTCTCGGTCATGGCCAACATAACCAATGCTCGGTCAAATAAACTTTCCTTGTGCAAGCTCGCAGCACGCTTTTCAGGTAGAAGCACCATATCTAAGTGCCCGCTGGGGAAGTTGAGATCGACGGTGTGGCTGGTGTATGGGGTCGGTTTCCCTCACGGGGCCCATACTTTAGTCAATGAAAATTCTGGATTGCAAACAATTGCGTTTGGTGAAAATTGTGGATGCTAAGAAATTATTTTGTGCTTCATCAGCTTAGTTTCGAATGACTTTTGACGGGTTTTCTATACCATATTATGCCGTTTGGACCGGTTCCGTCTATATGTTCGACTTTTTGTGGCTTTGAGAAATTATTTTCTAACTTACTGCTATGGACACGGAACTTATAAGTGCACTTCAAGCTGCTACTACTTCTTCGTGTTTTTCTATGTAGCAAGAAAGTTTTCTGGATACTTTTTATTTAATGTGTATGTTTTGAATGCTTCAACTGCACAACTTTCATCAATAAGTAAGTTGCAAGTTAGACATAGCTTTGAGTTTGGTTTATTCCATATTTCAGCTCCATAGTTTTAGTTGCTTTCGCTGTATCCTTCATTCAGACCCTCGTAGTCTAACAGATTCAACTTCCGATTTGATTTCATTTACTAAAAAATTCTGTTTCATCAAACACAAAAAAAAACTAATTAAAAAAACTTATGCAATGTACTTCACACGAAGGCAAGTTGCATTGTTTGCATCGTTTCTCGCTGGGCTACAGCTGTTCCATGGTATTTTTTTTTCGCCACCGCAATCTACAACACTCGGCACAATGAGCGGATTGGGAAACATGTGCGTTGCATATTTTATTTTCGGTCATCCATAACCTGAGATCTACCGGATCCGGTACCGGTGAAGGGTGTAACGTAGCTCGTGGGAAGAATGCATTCGAACAAAACAGAAACAGAGGAGATATACAAATAATGTGCAATTGTGGGAAATAGAATTTTCCGACCGGTTGCCGGTGTGTAGCATGAATTTCAATTGCCGATCCAATGGGAAATTGGTTTAAATTACTTGCAGAATTGTGTTTCGTAATCGGAGCATTGCTTTCGGCGTATCATGAATTTTAATTAATACTGGGTGGTGGGAGTTAATGACCATAGTAGTTACTGCTTTTTTGTGTATAGATTGTAACTCGGTTCGCTCAGACAGAGCAGTAAATCAGGAAAAAAACATACTCATAGTCGATCGTAAAAGTCGATTTGGGCACATTTCATCGCAGGCTGAAGGAATTTATCCCCCAAAACGACCCCATCTATAAAAATGGCCAATATTATTTTTCTTTAATTAAAAATTGGCAATTTTCTTTGATCGCTCAATGAGCTTGGTTTTATTATACTTCCCAGCGGAGGATAACAAGAAGTTTTCGATTTTTCTCCGAACCAACCACGCTTCAACCACTCATTTTGCCCTCCAGTCACGACTTTCTGTTTAGTCTATCATGCTAATTTCTTCCAATATAGATCAGTCCTGGAAAGAGAGGAATGTTATTTTTTGGTATCCTTCGAAGCCGCTTTATGCCCGACAGCAACGTCGTTTGCCTACGCGGTCGTAACTGCATGCTATGTAAGATCCATTCCAGAACTGACTGTAATGTTTTTTCCTCATTTTTTTTCTTTCAACTTCGCTAGTAATCGAGAGCGTCCGCTGAGCGTGTGGAATGGGGATGAAAGGAATTCCCTGACGCGAGTCCCTTTTCGAGCCACTCCGCCGGAGGGGGGCAGAGGCTGCAAAGCTTCGAAGATGATTATTAATTCATTTCATTATGCATTCAACAGACATTCACAGTTTACTTTCGCTCATAAAGAATATCGAATCGTTATCGATTTTGTTTTCGAAACGCGCCAGCATAAATTCGCCAGTTTCCAGATCGGTGGTAGCAGCGAGTGGAGAGGGGTGCTGGGTTTTTCCCCAAGATTTTTCCATCGTTTGCAGCACTCAGCTCCGCTCCCCACCAATCGACTGCATTGTTAGGAGTTTATTTATTCCGCTGAATCGAGTTTATTGCAGCACTATAAACTCGTTATTATTCGATTATTATCTTTTATGCAATAGTTGCTCGCTGATGAGCTCCCCACTGCCTTCCAATCGTCCAATTTGTGCAGGAACGAGCGCATTTTTTTAGTCACTGATTGATTTTTCAGATTTTGATGCGCGGAGGAACTTTGGCTTGCAATATTTGTTTCGCACGGAATAGGGTTTTGCACTTTGTAATTTCCCCCTTTCTATATTAACTATTTATTTCAGTTACTAATCGGTAAAATTTATGTAGCTGAAAACGTCAAATCGGATATGCCATCTAGATTAAATTGTAAAATAGTTTGGTTCAAAAAGACAGTTCAAAGAAAACTCTATGATATGGTGAAACAAAAATTCGCCCATAGGACGAAAATTTGAAGAACTGGAGACCCTTGAATCGTAATGAACTCACGATGGTACTTGTGTTCTTTGTATCTCCATTGCACTAACGATGCTAATTGGATAGCGGCCGACAGACACTCGAACCAACCGGCGGACGAACGCATAGATGATCGCTGATGGGTAGCAGGGTGCTCTAGCGTGGTGAATGGATTTTAGCTTTGGTTGGTGCGAATTTGTTTTTTTTGCGTAATGATTTTGGATCAAAAAGTATGTGCTTTATAATAAGAGTGCAGAGAAACAAAACACCGCTGTTAAGCACTGTTGAATTAATTCTAGCTGTTCAACTGAAAATGTCATTAATCATATAAAATCTTCTAAAAATTTTACATGAGTTTTTAAGAATTGACATTTATTTTGGTGATAATGAAAACTAAAATTTCTTCAAAAATTATTGTTCTGAAAACATAAGAATTTTCAACTATAAGAACTATACGAATATTTTTCCTGAGTGTGGTAAACAACTACGCTTCGTTTCTGAATAGTGTACCGATTCGCGTCAAAGGTAATTTTGACTCTGTTGCAGGTAGGGTGCCTAGATGAATTCTGGCATCGAATCAGAAAAAGGAATCACAATGCCAATGTGAAGAAATTGCAATCTCCTCCGCCGATAACAGTGATGATCTCCGACTTCAAAGCCTTTCGAACAGAGCTTTCGGCATTCCTCCCGGAAGTGAAAACCTCTTATCAGATTGCCCGACGACGAGAATGTCGAGTTACAGCGGAGGACATGATTGGCCACAAACAACTACTCCAGTATTTAACGGAGAAGTTATAAATATTTTATTCATATGATTACAAGACAGATTCAAGGCTGTCTTGATAGGGTTACCGCAAGGTCAAAGTTTGGACGAATTGGAAAATTTACTTGGCTTTTCTCCTTCACAAGTCATACTTCTGAAGAACACGGAAAAAAATATCCTTATAAACTTGAATTCAGGAACAATCACGTTTTTGCGTTACGAAAACAGGACCACGAACAAAAATCATGTGTTTTATAATTATGTTCCATTTTCAGTCAGGAACGCCTAAATAATGCTTTTATTTGAAAATATATTTGTTTTTGTTTTGTGAACTTCAGTCACAGTTTCCGTCATACCATTACTAAATCGATTTGAACTATTTCACGAAACCTAGAATATTATTCATGAATCCTTTCAAACAAATAGTCACGATTCAATATCCGTGCTCGTACATACGTACGTGCATACTTCACAAAATCACACAATTTTATTCATGTATACGTGAACTGATTCCTGATTTCTAGCGAATTAGTCACAACTCACCATTCATGATCATGAACTTGTTCACAAAACCATGAAATATTTTTTATATATTCGTGAACTTATAATTCCTAGTATAATAGTCACAAAATCGAAAAAATATTGTTCATGTATACGTCAACTCATTTATGATTCCTAGCGACTGACCATTCGTGCTCTTGAAATAGTTTACAAAATCATGAAATCTTATTCATAGAAACGTGAACTGATTTATGATTCCTAATATAATAGTCACACCTGACCATGTGTGGCCGTGAACAAGTTTACAAAATCATAAAATTTTATGCATGGAATAGTGAACTGGTTCATGACTCGTAATACATGATTCACGATCTATCTTGAGTGCTTGTGATATTTAGAAGATATCCGTAATCATTTTCTATTCCACACAACTCTGCATATGGTCTTGAAATTTTCACGTGAACTATTTCACAAAATTTGGATTTTGTCGTGAAATGTCATATATTTATGTACAGCCTATAGTAACTAGTAATAGGTGCGAACAGCAGATATAAGAAACCTATTTGGACCTCGAGCATTACTATTCATTCGATTAGGTTCATTGTGATGTCTGGACAGAAAACTAAAACTTCGCTGAGTATAAAAAATATATTACACAGCCACGAATCTTGTTCGTGAGGTAGTTCACAAAACAAAAGTTTTGTCAACCAAAATAATATTGTCACGTTACTCCGAGTAAAAAATCCGACCGTGATTAAACATGCACAGTAGTCGCATTACTGCACGTGTCAAATTCAAACGAAAGCTCAAGAATAAAATATCATGACAACGTGCATATAAATTACGAAAAACGTGACTAAGATCCTGAAATCATGAACGTAAATTACTCGTGATTAAAATATCAAAAATAGTGACTATGATCCTGTAATCATGAACACAAATCACTCTACGTGTGTCTTAAATATCACGATAACGTGAATAAAAATTACGGAAATCGTGACTGAGATCCTGAAATCATGAAAATAGGTCACATTACTCTGCCAGAAAAATACAACACGAAAACTTGTGAATGAAATATCACAAAAACGTGTATATAAATTACGAATATTGTGAATGTTGCAGTTCATACAAAAAACCCGTGGTGATGTTATTTTCAAAAAGTGGTGAACGTGGCTTCACAGTTCTAAACCAAAGATTGTATGGAGATTTTTTTTTCAAAACTAGTATTTTTGCTTTGGCATCAGACCTCGACCTTTCAGGCATTTGGTAATCATGAGGCTTTTTTGTTAGGGGAAACTTTGCCACTGCCACCACTATTCAGGTTATCTTCTGTGGCTGCAATCATGTGGCATCAAAATGATAGTTTTGATTTCCGAACAGTGCCTCCTGAGCCGAATACAATGAGATAAAAAGAAACATATAAGAAGGCCTGAGTCAGTGAACCAGAGCCAAAATAAAAGTAGAGCCAAAAGCCAAAGTCAAAGGACCAGAGCTAGAGCCAAGATTATTAAGGTCGCGTATTTTCTAATTCGGATCGTGTAAGCTGTACGACGATTTGAAACTCAGCAGGTAACAATGCCGAAGTATCGAGATGAGAACACAAGAATGAATGAGTAAGGGGAAGTCTGACCCCTGGAGTGAAAAGGGTGAGTGATACACAAGGAAACAGACGCCAGCATGTATGATAAATGAATGAAGTACGAACGAGGGTTTAAAATTTCATATAGGACGAAGAGGTCGACAAACGAGGAACAAACCAAGTAAGGGCGAAAAGGGTGAAGAACAGGAATACGAGACAAAGACGAAGGGAATAATCATTAGGAGATCTTAGCGGTGAAAACAAGGGAAATAGGTTTAGTAATCAGAAAAGTGTTAATAGACACTATAACAATAGGTGATGAAAGAATCGCGAAAAACGAGGAAGTGGGAGTAAACAATTTATAAAGAGACGTGTAGCGAACACGCTCAGAAGATTACATTTTACCAAAGAGGCGTGACATGAATCCGTCCAAGTACTGGTTAAACTATAAATATAAAAAAATGCAGTTAAACAAATGGCGAGAAAACGCCCAGATGGGAAATATTTTATGAAAAGGGCAAACATGCCAAAACAAGAAAGTTATCAACAAGTTGCAGTAGAGACAGACACTGCAGAAAAATTTCATTTTAAATTTCACAAGAATCGCAAATGAGCCAAAGTGCGTTATTTTTTTATATATTTCTAAATATTAACAGGAGAATTTCGATTTGGTTTCACAAGTTGCGCATCAGTCCACCTTGGCAATTGTAATTTTCAGTTACTCTCTAGGATGGATATAGTTTATTATGGTAAGTAAGATTTCAGAGTACTTTTCTTTCCCACATGGTTAGCAATACCATGTATCTTTGCGGGAATTTAAGTCATTATTTGCAGAAACCCTCCTGGTTCAACCTTGATAGGGGGAGATGTCGAAGCAACGTACACGAAACCACAATAGCCAGGAAGGAAGACAACTAAGTATTCCCACAAAAAATACTTACGTCGCTTCGATAAATGTTCTCGACACAAAACATTTTGAAAAAAAAAAATACTATGGAAAAAAAATTATATTATGAAAAAAATTATTATGAAAAAAAAAACAAAACACAAAAGAATACAATTACGAAAAAAATTAATTAACACCAAAAACGAGCACAACAGGCAAAAGAACTCGAAGTTAGTTAAACGAGCACAGTAAGCAAAAGATCTCGAACAAAAAAAAACACATCTGGGGAAAAAGAAGGGATTGGGGGCAATTACCAACAACTAACACCCTTGTTCTTGCTTGAAATACATATCCGACAAGAATAGATTAGGAAGATTGCCAAACCGAGTCGGTTTTCATTTTAAAATAAACTATAAACAAGAGTAATCGCACATACTACAAATTTTAAAGAGTAAAGTAAATAACTGAAGACCAACGAAAATTGAAACAGATAAATAAAAAATTAATTTGTTTTTTTTTAATACTACAATAATATATAGCAATCAAATGACGGTTTTGACCGAAGAGCAATTAAACAAATAACGGATATTGACGAAAATAATAATAACTATTAAACATAAGAGATTTTGTATAAAGTGGAAGCAGAAGTCCAGAGTAGTGTGAGCCCTGTGGAGAAGGTAGACACGAGCACTACCCAACGCGTTCGACAAGGATGGATTAAGGTAGCATTGTTAGACTACCCAACGCGTTCGATAATGATGGAACCAGTCGAAGGTGGTGACGGGAACTATTGAGGGGCGCCACGACAACAAGAAACGGAAGCCAAACCGGCATGAAATGAGTATACGATACTAGAAGGGAGAATAAGACGTAGGGAGTGAAGTCGGTACAGCCAATATCCGGCTCACTTCAAAACACGAGCGAAAAGGCCACAGCCGGGACACCACAACCGGACTACGGTCATATGATTAACTATAAAGTACTTCGGTCGGAACTCTACACCCTGACCGATGTTACAAGAACAAGAAGCAGGCCTCACAGTCAAGACGCTACAATTCGACTGATGTCGGACCAATACATATACATTGCCGCAGTCGGAACTACCAAAACCGATTTTGCGCTGAAAGAAAGCCCATCGTCATGTTAGACACTGGCAGTCGGACAATCCGAAGTAATAACAAAAGGGAGGCACAGTCAGAAACGTCGAACTCTGACTGATGCGGAGGTTCACAAACGTAAATGAAATTAATCGAAAAGGCCAGGTGGCAGGACAGCAGAAATCAATACGCAAGGAAGGCGGATAACAGTAAACCACAAGGAAGACGTCGAGACAAGAGAAGGTGCCCCGAAATCAAAGTCTCGAAAACCACTATCGACCCGAGAGGAAGCAGCCAGGCAGCACACTGGTGAAAACACCGGTATAAGCATTGGACGAGCCGCGAGAAGGACAGCAGGGGTGCACACTAGGACCATCATAAAGTTAGGATATTGTTAAAAAGAAAAACCTATGATAGAAAATTGTAAATATTTTCGTTTTGCTAATAGTAACAACACACATAAAGTTGTAATGGCAATCTTAGGAATTAGGACACAAAAGACTTTTGACACAAATTTTATATATAACCCGCGCAATCGTCTTGATGATGCGTCTCTCCGAGGCAACATCAAGCTCAGTAAGTAAGGGGGCATGCAGCGCCCATAGTTTTCGGCCAGCATCAACCCTGGCAAATTTCTCCAAGTGGTGCACCATGGAACCTAATTTCCTGGGTTACATCACCAGCTACAGCCTTAAGCTAAGCTGATATTTTGATGCACTCGCGCTTTCCAAGCCATATGCTTACGGAAACGAATAAACACTTTGTTTAATTAAACACAGTTTGTTGCTGCTAGCAGCAAACGGCGACGCTGTTGTAGAAAGTAAAGGCTTCCG
This sequence comes from Topomyia yanbarensis, assembly GCF_030247195.1. Lineage (NCBI taxonomy): Eukaryota > Metazoa > Arthropoda > Insecta > Diptera > Culicidae > Topomyia > Topomyia yanbarensis. Next base: position 88,058,235 of record NC_080671.1, read on the forward strand.
AGTATGAGTCATAATGAACTACTGATTCATCCACCGGGGTCTTTACTCTCGCGAGCGAGGAAATAATGTTTTGTTTAGGTCTGAGACTCTCTCAGAGAAAAGTCTACACAGACGATATGATAAAAGTCTTTTGGGTCAAATTGTAAGGTAGCAGTCTGTAGTTGATAACCGCCCGACTCGGGTCCGGCGGTCCAGTAAGTTGAGTAATAAGGCAGTCGTGTGAAAGTAAGGCAGTCGGTAATTAGTCCTCTGGTTCCACCTGTGTCATTTACTTTGGAACAGTGTTCGAGGGTTGCTGCCGTTACCGCGACTTTGGATTCTATTAAGTACTTTTAGCGGTGCTACTTTCTTCGAAGTCGAAGATGGTAGATACTAGAAATCCTATTTTCAACAATAAAGCAGTCGGTATTTAGTACTCTGGTTTCATGTGGTGAATTTAAGCAAAATTGTGTTACATTTGGTGACAGCGGTGGGATTAGGGTATCTTTTGTGGCTGCAATCATGTGGCATCAAAATGATAGTTTTGATTTCCGAACAGTGCCTTAGGACGATCCTATTTTTAGTAATTTTTCATTGAAACGAAATATTCCATTCTTAACATTTATTATAAAATGTTTATAAAAATGTTTTAAACAAAACGTTTTCGAGAGTTGTGGGTTGATAAAAATGATGTTGAATCGAATAGTTTTATGGGAAAATTACTTCTATATGTAAGTTACTTTATACAATACTAGATTTACTTTGTGTTTTTCGTCTGTATAGCTTCGAAATACGTTTAAATACATTGTCAAGCTACTACACTTCTAACAGAAAATATTATAATCGGAGAAATTAAATCATCAATTGTACAAAGTAACCCGACTCACATAAAATTTTATATGGTTGTCAATTACGTATATCAGTGGCGTAGTAGCGGGGGGGTTTTTGGGGACGAAACCCCCCCCCCCCCCCGAAGTATTTTGGAGAAATTTGAAAAAATTGAATATGTTAAACAAAAATATGCCTAATATTTTAAATGAAAATCTCCAAGTTTCAATTGCAAAAGTTATCTTGTGAAAATATTTCCTTGTAGTGAAAATTGGCTGCAGACTCGACACCTACCTGTCGGCACGTTGTGGAGGCTAGCTCAACCGCCGAGGACTATAACGAGCAGATCGCGGCGAAGCGAGGAGCTAGGAGCTTAATGGTTCACGAAACGGATATCGGTACCGAGAGAAATTTCGCCACATTCTGTAGTCTTTGACTGACGGCGAACATGGACTGGAGAGTGTGAGAGAAGTATCCCCAGAGAGACCACCAGGCGATTCGCTACCGCATCGGCCAATGGAACCCTGCCGCAGCACGAAGAAGGACGGGCGGCAAGCTAAAATGGAAGACGAAAGCCTTTAACGAAAACCTCTTTGTTGAGTTACTTCGGCGAACAACGGAATCAAGTACGTTGATACGGCTGACGGCTAACAAGAAGGATTGTGACGGCTTGTGACGTTACAATGTCATGAGAACTAGGACCATGCAGTAGGCGGCGTGCAGCTTACTGGTTAAATGAGTAACTCAGTACGCTACACGCTGCTTGTCTTAGAGCCAGAAGGCGGGCTCAGAGCGCAAGATCGGAGAGTGAGAGAAGAGCGCAAGCGACGTATCTAGAGGGTAGGGACTCTTTAAAACGGGAGATCAAGTTTAGCAAGCCAATTGCCATAAGTAGCTGTGCTGAGAAATAAACGCCAATCCCTGGGGGACGCGTGCTGATTCGTCATGACGAAGACGATGGTCCGTCGACACCAGCTGAAATATGCCCGGGTAAGCTAAAGATAATCGTTGAGGGTCTCTTCCCGAATCACGATTCAACTGCCTGGTCACCGACACCGTACGGCGAAGAAGACAGAGGTAACACAGTCGAGTGGCAAGTGACTAACGACGAGCTCAAAGACGCGTAGATGTGACTAAAATCAAAGCAAACCCTCGGTCCGGATGGAATACCAACCGTGGCGCTGAAAGCTGCGATCCTGGCATATCTGAACATGTTCAGGATGCTACCAAATACAAATATGTAATATGTAATAATAGTAATAATAGTTTGTATTTGATGCTACTGCTGAAGTCTTTAGACGATGGTAATCCCCGAAATGAGGAAGGTGCAGAAACTGATGTTGCAGCCAAAGTCAGGGAAGTCACCAGGCCATCCAGCCTCGAATAGACCAATGCTGCAGCGTGACATAAAAGAATGAGCCAGATCATGAAGAGCTGCTTCCAGAGTAGAGCACTGATGTACCAGACGAACAAATGGGCAGAAGGCAATGCGAGTCGCAGCGGGCGTTACTCAGGGCTCCATTCTCTGTCCAACACTTAGGATGCACTGATAATATAAATTTGTGAATATAATGAATCATGCAATGCACGAATTCATTCGTCGTTTTCTGCAACGAAGTATTTTCGTGCATTGTAAATAGTAAGTTTCGTTCAATTCAAGAACAAGAATGGCCGTATGGTGAACGAAAGCTTTCGTAAATTTTACACATTTAATGTACACTGCACGAATGTTATCGTTGATAACGACATTATTTTTCGTGAATGAAATGAAATGTTTTGTTCATTTTAATAAACGTTTGTGTATATTACGAACGATTTCTTTGGTCGCACGAAATCTTTTCGTTTATCTTAGAAAAGTTTTCGTATTTATTAGTCTCTTATTGTTTTCAGTCGATCTTTTCGCATCGATGTCTTTTTTATTTAAACAAATCGATGTGGCCAAATCGATTTTATTGTGATACGAAAAAATGGCCGCTTGATTGATGAAAACGGGAGGACCGGACATCAACCCGGATACTGTAGCCTACAGAATGACAAGCGACGTAGAGACGTGGAACGCAGTAAACAGAGATATGATGTAGATCAGTGATTCTCAACCTGGGGTCCGCGAAGTCATTGCTGGGAGTCCGCGAAGAAAAATATATTTTCCGAGTGCATATTGAAATTTCAAATCTTGTTTCCTAACAAATTGAAAATAACATATTCATAGCATATAAAATTGATGTTTATCTGTGGGGGTCCGAAGCAACCCAGTGTGATATCTAAGGGGTCCGTGGTACGAAAAAGGTTGAGAACCGTTGATGTAGATCATGACCGTCTTACAGCGGAATGGACATCGAACAACGGTTTCGGGAGAGCAATCACCGCCAGTGAACTCTCCGCAGGTATAAGCTAGATCCACCGTCGAGGACTAGTCGAATAGACTGCAACAGAGCAGCGAGTATGGGTCGTCGAAACGCCAGCGAACCGGACGTCACGCTCCATGATTCGCCAGACCGACCACGGCACCCCACCGGTTGTTCCGATAGAAAAATAGCGAAAACCAAAGAAGAATCGATATTGAGAAAACTTCTTTCGCCAGGGAACTCTCCGTTAGCGTAAGCTAGATTCACCGCTGGGGACTAGACTGAATAGGCAGCGACGAGACACCACTATTAGCGAGTCATCGGCGCACCAGTTCATCGGATACCCTGCTTCACCAGAATCGCCGAACTGACCTCGGCACCTAGCTGATTAGCTCGATCTCGGGAGAACTTCTCTCGCCGGGGAATTCTCTGTTGGAGTAGGTCAGGTCCATCGTCGGGGACTAGACCGAGTTGTTCGCGAACAAGTCGAGGACTGAATGGACCACCAAGGAAGTAGTGCTAAATGGCCCAAGAAGAGAACTAAATGGCTTAAAAAAGTTGCGGTGCTAAATGGCATCGGTTACGGAGTCACCAGTCGCGCCGGGGCTCCAGCAAACCGGATGCCCTATTCTACCGGAATCGCCGAACTGACCGCAGCACCTGGCTGGTTGGCTCGAACTTCTCTCGCCGGGGAACTTTTCGTTGGAGTAGGCTAGATCTATCGTCGGGGACTAGACCGAGTAGTTCGCGAACCAGTCGGAAGCTCAACGAGGAAGTGGTACTGAATGGCACAAGGGAACTGAAGGGCTCAGTAAATTAGACTGTCTGAAGTTTGCCGCCCAGATTGTCCTCGTAGGGGAAGAGCATTTATTCTATACCAACAGCTAACTTTCCTACCTTGACTACCCAAACCCGTTCCCTGAGTTGTTGGTTTTTGAACATTTTTTTCCTGCTCAGAATGTTTTTGAACATTTTTTCATATATATACAAAAAAAATTTCATATCCCCCCCCCCGAAAAATTTCTTACTACGCCACTGACGTATATAGACATCAGTTTGTCGAGAAAATTGACAAAAGTGGCCATAGTACTCAAGTGAGATCAAATATTTGAAATATATCGATCGGAAAACAAAAAGTGGCAGGCTTGTCTTCTGCTGGTCAAATCAAAAGTTGAGCTGAGGCAGAGCTTCTGTGAATTATTGGTATATGTCTCATTACAATGGGAGACCATGTTAACTGACAATTAAATTTATTAGTTTCACAGGCTTTAATAATTTATCCTTTTTTGATTTGATTATTTGTTTATTTTTGGTTTAATAATTACATTTTCTTCGAAAACTTTTGGGGTGATCACGTTAAGATAAGAAAAGAGGTGTTTTCGAGATTCCTTTGAAAAACACATTTGGATGCTTTTTGCACTTATTTGTCAATATCTCGTATAAACAACCAATCCACTTAATAGACTTACAGTTCGATATACAGATCAAATATAAATTTATTAAGGTTTCAAGCGACCAAAGTTTATCAAGTATAATTTCCGACAATTTTTTAAATAATTTTTTTATATTTTATATTTATATATGTTGAGGAGCAGGATTTTTTTTTGTAAAGGTATGTAGCAATACTTACATCAAACACTTGTTATACGTCCAGCGTAGTACAATATCTAATTTGCAAAATCCACTTGAGAACATTAAAAATATTAATAATTATCGAAGTTGTAACAATTTCTGTAAAACGCGTTTTTTCAAAGAGGTTTTCCGTGACTATGATTCCTGTCTAACAGCTCAACTGGAAGCATAGAAACAATACAAAGATCATTAGTACAGGAACTTGTGGTGTCCGTGAACGATTCATTGTAAATATTTCTTATATTTTTGCGAAAGTGGACGATTTTTAAAATAAAAGGACTGATAAAAACATAACATTGATATTAAAATTTTATCGAAAAAATGGAATCGTTCAAGGACACGGCAGTTAAATTTCACGCAACTCAAAAAAAAAAAATTAATCGGTTGAGAACATTTACGTAGTCATCGCAAAGACGTTTTTGTATAAACACGATTTCGAGATAGTCACATTTAAAGTTTCAAGTAGATACCCAGGTCCTCGTAAGGGAGCAAAAATGCTAAAACTTTGCTTCTACTGCTTGGATTTTTATAGTGATTTGGGAAAACATTCTTAAGAACCTATACTTCAAGATAAAAGAATGTAAAAATTTGACCGATTTAAAAATATGTAACCCCATAATGAAGGGTGAAATCTGTTTTTTATGGTACCCCATTTTGAGTACTTTCAAGTTCGTAGTTACACCAGTCACAAAAACGCTAGTTTTCTTATCGCAGGAACCGATCCCTTGCCAAACCATAACATTTTTCGTGAAAACAAACTTGAATTTGCTACGGAAATTGCCACGAGAAATATTTGTTTAAAATCGGCCTTCGCATATGATTCATCGTCGATTAAGACATATTCGTCAACAGTCCAGCGTTTTGGCACTATATGTTTGTTAGGTGTGAGATGATAGGATTATCAATGATTTTCCGAATGACCTTGAGTTGTTCGGAAAGTGCAGCTGATATTAAACGGTCCTACTCCAATGCTTTAATTGCACTTCCGGGGTGAAAATTTGCTTCTACTTCTCCTTCTACTTCTGAGTTCTCTTAGAATAATCTAGTAGTTTCTTCTCATGTTTTCTCTGGAATGTACGGAACAATTTCATGGCTCACAAGCAAGACAAAATCGCACCTCGAACCATTTTTTCGCCTTTTTTAAGAAACTTTTCTTCTCCTATGAAGCATTCTGTTCGCATAGAAAATAAAACAAAGCAACCTGATGTGGAAAACGTACTCGCGGCGAAACTGCAACATGAAATGTTTTTTTTTGTTCTATCTCTTCCCATGCATGGCTCGGTTTATATCGGATTTTCATCAAACAATTCTATGTTGACAAACTTTTCCTAAAATACAAGAAATGCTTGGATAATCGTTTGTCGTTTATTGGACATCCGATAATCGTAATGGGGATTGGTGTCCACTAGGAGATTGATATCACTATTATCTTGCTCCAGCCATACACTGACCGTGTGGCATCCGGTGGCAGAAGTCAAGAATTGAACTATTGGGTTTCTGCTCCCATGTATTAAGAGGAAACCAAAATTGAATTCTATTCTTCATTTCCTGTATTTTTTGGGACATTCTAATTTAGTGCAATAAATTAGTAAATTATTTTGTTATCATTCTTCTTATGTATTCGTAATAAACCTGCTTGCTTCTCTTCTTACTAGTTAGAATAATTAACGACGCGCACGTGAAATTGCTAGTATGTTTGTCATGCATAATAAGGCTTTCACTTATAGTTAGTCCTTATTTTGGGCCGCTCAAAATTATTTCATTTTATCGTCACGAATACAATCCACACCTGTTTGGTAGTAACCTCCGTTTGTTTACTATTTTTAATTTCACATGGATTTGTCAACCAAGTTCTGTTGAAAACCAGGAAGACGGGTTTGAGTAGCTTTACAACATTGAAGTTTCCTTTATGAAAATACGGTTCCTGAAATGATGTAATGAAGGGTATTCTTTCATATGGACCAAACCGGACTCACCATCTGTTAGTGGATTTCAAGGCGATATACGATTCAGTAAAACGAAATGAACTGTGGCAGAAAATACTTGAGCATAGTTTCCCGACAAAACTGATTAAGTTGATTCGTATGACACTGGATGGGATACAATCAGGCGATAGGAAGATCTGATGTACGCAACCATCATCACGAGATCTCACATGCTTCTTGGCAACGCGATTGCCATCGACATCATTGGCGTTGATCGCAGAGCAGTGGAAGAGGCATTGTTTCCTTTCAAAAGGGAAGCTGCAAGACAAAGTACATGGTGGCTGGCAGAAGATTTGACAGTTGTGTTGGGCTCGAGGTGTAAATCGATGAGGTACGGTACAACAAATTTATATATCTTAGAACACTAGTGACATATGACAAAGATGTTAGCGACATGCGGAAAATGCATGTTGCTGCTGTGAATATGGTTTACGTAGTCAGCTAAAGTCAGTGGCGTAGCCAAGGGGGGGTTTTGGGGGTTAAAACCCCCTCCAAACTAAAATATTTCAATTGCAGAAAAAAAAGTTTGATGCTGACTAGTTTATTAAATATTTAAATAATAGTTTTGGAAGTTTATTATCTGTTCATTACATTGAGAACCTAATGTTTTAAACGTTCTGGGGACTTTTTGTAAATTGTGAGAATGGGATCTTGTGACTAATATTTTAGTGAGGATCCTATAGTTGATAAATCATGTAAATATCAAGCAAAATAGCTCAATGAAAACGCCTACATAGAAACTGATGAAAAATGGCGTTTTACGCTTGTCTCTAACAGGTCAGAATCGGTTTTTATGCGCATTTCAATTTTTTTTGGGTTATCACTTATATAAAGTTCCACTAGCTAAGATTGGTAATAAAAAAAATTGAAAATTTTTCACGTTTTTCGCTATTTATGGTGTACATTTGGGTATCGAATTGAATTTAGTTCGAGACTTAGTGTCTTCAGCAATGTTTTCAAGAATGTTATTGCAAATAGCTTGGTTGAAGATAGGCGGCAACAAAGAATTTGGGAGAACACCTTGTAGATGACGTTTACTATTCTAGTATGCAAAAGTAACTTCAACGCCACTTTGGTAAAATTTAACTTTTTAGTATTTTAAGTTCACTATGAAAATTCGCATCTTTCAGTGCAAACGTCTTCAAATGAAAATTAAAAATAACCTGTTGAAATACGAAAATCAAAGTGGAGAAAGCATGCAAGGTAGATCCGGAATCTGTCGTCGACTGCGCGCGTGTCCAGGCTGATTCTTGCAATACTCTTGTCGTCTACTGCTTCGCTATTTAGGTGTTCGTCATAATATACTTATCAATCATGAGAATTTCTGCACATTATTTATAAGGTTTACAGACTACCCTGTGCGATAACCGGTTTATACAATGCCCCGGCCTATCAGGATGTTTATGTCACCGATGACGAGCTTAACATTCCGCCATAGACAGCTACCATACACATGCTCCAGCTGCGCAAAAAATGCATCTTTCTCGGCTTCGTGAGGTCGGTGTACATTGATAATGCTCTAGTCGAAGAAATGGCCTTTGATCCACACTACACAAATCCTTTCGCTGATCGCCTGCCACTTGATCACGCGTTGGCGCATTTTGCCCAGCTCTTGTGCCGTCGCTCGATCCCCGCATTTCCACACTTTCTGCCCCGTCTATCAAAGCTCTTCCAATGCTACGGTTTCGAAGTTGCGAATTTTCAGCTCATCCTTTTTTGCTTGATTGTTAGTAAAATGGTGTTTTTCAACTACTCATTGAACTTGACCTAATCTGTCTCGTAGTTCGGCACCCAACATAACTGACACCTGCGACAGGTATTTAGCTCTGCCTACGGTAGGATTATAGTGTTCATGCCCGCTCACACCATCCCATTTCGCTATTGGTGCAGAACACAGTAGTACCCAGTCGATCGCGGCCTACAGATTAAATGTCATCAATAGACCCGCCAACATTTTTGAAAAATCTAAGGTTTTCGTCAAAACCCCCTCCAAACCAAATGTCTGGCTATGCCACTGCACAGTGTGCACACTGGCTAAAGTCCCACAGCCTAAGAATGTGCGTAAAACTGTTTCAATTTTTTCTAATTAGGAATTTTTTTTTACCATTTTTCAACCGAATGCTAAGATAATCAGGTCGTTAGATGCAGAATCGAATCTCTTTAATTTTTTGCTTAAATGAGAATGCTGAGTATTTTTTTCTAATTTTCACTGAAAAATCACAAAATATTGCTTGTTTACAAATTGTTGTCCTAATCATGCATAATATTTTGAACAAAAGAACATAACACAGCATACCGTTGGAAAAATCCTTTCTTCTTCTTTCCAGAACACAGAAATTAAACAATGACCACGTAGAAATTTTTGTAGCGGCGGTCCCGAAAAATACGATTTTTTTTGCCATCTGCTCCAGTATAATAGAGTTTTTAGGAATTGAAGTCGGCACCGATGTTGGTAGCATTTTTATTGTTACAGTGTTCTTACCTTTTTAGTGCACTGGTGTGCAAGCTAAATTCTTGAAAAGAGACTTACAAAAACATACAAGAATTCGTAATATTTCTTCCCAAGGGAAAATATTAGTTGAGAACTAATTATTTTCCTTTGGGAAGAAAACTGGGTAAAACCACTTTTGAGCGTTAAGGGCACAAAGCCTATAACTAAATTAGTTATGGAATTTACGTTACGACCTCCTCCCATAAAAAATTCGACAACAACTTCGTGCCAAGACTAAGCTAGCGCCGCATTCCCGCTTGATACAAAAACAGAGGCACAGTTGTGTTTCTGAGCAAACCCCTAGTCAAGCAAAAAGAGGATTTCTGTTCAGCTGATGAGAACTAATGGAATCGAACCTTGGTTTGGCTTGGCATGCCAATGCTTAGTTCTGACACTAAGTTGGTGTTGAATTCTGATGAAACGAACTCGGAACGCCAATTCCATTACATTCAATAATAATATAATTGTTGAAAATTTCCATTACAGGCTTAGTACCTATTGCACCTACGCACAAGAACTCGCCAGCCACGAACTTGATTAGCTACGTGTCGATCCTGAAATAACTAAAACAAAGAAATATCATCCATTATCAGCTTAATCAGCATTAGTTCAATGTTGTCTTCCTGTTAATTTATTTTTGCGTACGAGGGTGGGTGTTAGAGTGCCAAGAAAAAAATGACTAGCAGTCTTCGACAAAGTTGTAGACAATTAATTTTTCTATCTTATTTCCACTTACAGTGATAATACGCTGCGTACAGTGCCACCTAGCGGCGAAAATGCGAGCTTGTGGGTTTTCTCCATGTAAATTGTCGAAAAATCCCAAGCAAACTTCAGGCACGTTGGTCCGGTAGCTAGACTTGTCCGATTTGCTTCAAATTTGGAGTAAGTACTCCTAGTAGGACTAAGAATCGACTCAGGAGTGGACCGATTAAGTTTTCAAGAATTCATTATTTTTCTGGGCAGTCTAGTGGGTGTGTGAGATGGGTAAAAAACTCACAACCGTGCCACCCCTAGCCTATTTTGGTATGACTGGTAGGTGAAGCCGATGGGAATGAAACAGCTCAAGTAACAACGGGTGTTTTATGGTAGTTTTATAACCACTCATAAAACTTAGATTGCACTTGTACCATGCTATAAAACTTCAATTGTTACATGGGAGGGATGAGGTGATAGTCTGAGGGGGGTGTTATATAGAGAGATCTGGGGTGGATTTGAATGTAGTCAAATGAAGACTAAACAATATAGAAAGCCCTAGTAACATTTAAGATTTTATGAAGCTCTTGAAGCCCTTTTTAAAACTTATAATGCACTTGTAGTGTGCTATAAAACCAGAATTGCTACTTGGGAGGTTATGCTATCACTCTTAAAATCGTCATCCTAATCTCGGCCATTTTTTTTACTGATGCAGGTTTCCTGGTTTTAGGGGTGTAGCTAGGGGTGTGCAACCCATCCCATGTTTCTCAGACTCACCCCTCTCTCATTGCCATCGTCTTCATCCACTAGGCACACATAAAAAATAAGCTCCCACCCTTGCATACAAAAATAAGTTGGCAGGAAGCCAACGTTGCTCTAGTACTGATTAAGTTAACTAGATATTATATTAGTCGTTTCAAGTAATTTAGCGTCGACACGTAACTAATCAAGATTCGTGGCTGGCAAGCCATTGCATATAGGTGCAAAGCGTAATATAGTGAATGTGATTACTTTTGAAGCGTTTTTGAGATTTTTTTTTCTGAAACTACAACTTTTTTGCTTAGACTCTTAACCCATTCATGCCCATGTTGTTTGTGGACAACAACGTTTTTAAACAGCTATAACTTTTGATTGAGGCAAGATTTGCTCACAAAAACAAGTAAGACTAATAAATGTGATTATTGTCTTTCTTTTGAGTACTAACAGTTACAAGGATCAGTTCTAGAACTGAAGTTATTGCAGTTAGTCTGATTGCATTCCATAGGAGCAGTGCTGCCAGGGACAGTTTACGTTGATGACAAAAAATGAATTTTTCATATATCTTCGTTTTGTTGCAATATTATTGAAAACTGACAAAACTTATCAATTTAGAGTGCCTTTGGCTACGTTTTCCACACAAGTGGACTATTGTAAATATTCTAGGAGAATTGTATTGAGCATTGGAAGGTAAAAATTGAGCAGCTTCTAGCACTGCGTGGGAAGCACCTATCTTTATGAAAAATGACTTTTTGTGTTTCTCGACCCCACCGTTTTCAAGGAAAAATAGTTTTAAAATGCACTAGAAAAAAGTTGGGCCTAAAAGGGTTAAAAAGTGGATAATATAATAATAAATCGCAAGCTACTATGAAAAGTTCAGCTCGTAAAACAAATTATCAAATTTTCTTATAATCGATATACCTTTTTAAATCACATAATAAGGTATAATAAATTGCACTTAATTCTTCATTTAAAATGGACTTATACAGTTCATCGATCCGAACAAAAATAATAGTAGCTTGATTATCTACTTTGTACTTAGGTTATAAAACTTGTTCTTCCGCGTAATCAACTGAACACACCACTAATCTATGCTTTTGGTTTCATCTGCATCTGCATAATCATCTGGACACGCCACTAATCTATGGTTTTGGTTTTATTTATGATTATCGCTGGATACATGATCTAACCTCAATGCAGGAGATTTAGTGGCATAAAAACTGGAATAGGCTTTTTGCTATCAGATCCAATCACTCTCAAGCCAAGTTCCATAACTTACGCCGTGGCTCTCGAAACACACGAAAATAACAAATAAACCAAACGACAGCCATAAAAATATGACTATTCTAATCTAGCGTCGTAATTCACGAATGACCCCTAGAACAGCACCGTCAAAGCGTTCGAAAAAAAATCGAACACGCTTCGAACGATATTTGATGTTTCCGCAATATATAATGCATGGCCACTATAGTGAATAATTGATTACATGCATTTTTATCTCTCCCTTTCCACCGAACTAGCCCGAAAATTCATTCGCTTGTCCTGTCCGTCTGTCTGCCTGTCACCCCTAACTGGCAGCATCACATAAAATCCTGATGGCACTTTCGCCCATCAAACGCAGTTCCACTTTCAGCCTGGCAGGTTTGGAAAATTGCCTATCCCTTCACGATTTGATTCCTATTTTCCTCACCACCACCACCGGTCCCAGCACCTACACCGAAGCTGGTGCAGAAAATAAACTATGCGAATTATTTGAAATACCACTATTCTATTTCCCCGCTTATATGTAGTTACGACATCAAACAGCAAAAAAGGGAGACTACAAACACGAAGAGTGCTGCGAGGTTGCGCTGGAATGCACTTCCGTCCATCTCGCCTACTCTCGCTTCCAGCCGCAATCAGTTGACGTGTAGCTTGGAGTGGTTGGCGCTGGCGTGTCCCTGTTCGGAAAATGCCTGACTTGACGTAGTCGGGTATGTTTTTGGCTCGTGTCCTCTGCTCTGCTACCTACCGGTTCGATGTGTGACTTCACGCTTCGACGAGCTTTCGGTTGGTGTAGGACATCGGTTTCCAGTCGATATGATGTGTTGTCTAGTGGATTTCGTTGAGCTAAGCGAGCTTGGGGTACCGCGAGGTAACGCGCGTGTCGTTGGCAGTGTATCTGCCGCGGTGGTGAGCAGTACTCAACTAGTCAATCGGAATGGCGCGGTGATGCTGGGCAAGTTGCGTCGGAACATTGGAATGATGTGTTATTATATGGAAGAGGCTTCGGTTATGCATCACTCTAATTAGCAGGTGTTCACATATTGTTTGATTTTTGCTGTGAATTTTCAGTGAACAGCCCATCCGAATAAATACAACTCTAAGCAAAGAATGTGTGTTTGACCATTCATTTTACAGCTTATCTTGCATATTTAATGAAACGTATCGACCGTCCAAAGGATATAGAGTTCAGAGAACCAAAGTACTTCTAAAAAATAGGTGGATGGCAACCACGAAAATCCCTATTACAGTTCTGCCCATCACGGTTAAGCCCTTCCCCAGCTTCCAGTTAGCCACACTGTATCGTTCAAAAAACATTGTCATTTTCAAGTGCGCATCAACTATGCTGTACAGCGCACACACACACGATCGCACTCCGACTGCATGCTGTTATAATATACACTTTATACGTCTAATTTTATTTTATGTAGATATAAATTTCACTTTCACTCGAGCGAACCTGCCTCTGTGTACTCCCCTGCCCTTCCCAACCAAGCAATCCACTATGCTCCATGGGCGATTGTCGCCGATGTGAGGCAGTCAGGAGGCAGTCGGTCGGTCGACCTTGTGGTGTGATTCTGCACTCTCCTCGGTTCGGAACCGTTTTCATTAGGGGATTCGTTGATGTGGGATTTGCAAGCATTCCGAGCTATACATTTTCTACGTGACATCTAGGTAGCGCATGAAACGGCAATCAGCCTCCGACCGTTTACGCATCAGCCGTCCTGGGGGTGGGCGGGAAGGTGCGGTGACACGATGTTTAATTCTTTGAGTGAGCCTGAAAATATTGTCGACAACATAAGTGACAGAACTAAGTTGTGGGCAAACTATTAAACTAGGATAGTTTTCAGATCAGAAACGCGTGTTTGCAACCATTCCATATCGCGAAACTTCAATTTACAATAACTTTTGATCAGATATTGCATTTATCACTCATAGGAGTTTGGATAATTCAGAACCGGATCCGATCCAACTAAAATTTAATTCCAGATAATAGAGATATTCCATTAATTTGTGCTTGAGTTTTTGTAGGTCAGTTCAGATATGCTGGATTTCTACAATTTTCTCCGGAAGTTCCGATTTCAATTTGCAAACAATTCAAACTAAAAATAAATAAATAAATAAATAAATAAATAAATAAATAAATAAATAAATAAATAAATAAATAAATAAATAAATAAATAAATAAATAAAAAAATAAAAAAATAAATAAATAAATAAATAAATAAAAGCTCGAAAATTATTTCTTTCGAGTATCCTGGTCGCACTACTCGCTGCTTCTTGTGTTAACTTTCTTTCTCGGTGGTGAGCAATCGTCAGGTTTATTCTCTGCCGCTTGCTGATCATTCCGTCTGCCTTCTCCCTCGCTTGTGCTCGTGTCCATTTCGTCGTCGTTTGATCTTTGATTTTCGCTGTTACATGTTTGGTATTTTTTGTGTATTCGGGGTTATTCTGATATAGCCGTTTTCTTTCTTGTAGTTGTGGGGGGATTTTGGGGACAAACTCCGAAATATTTTGGAGAAATTTGAAAAAAATTGAATATGTTAAACAAAAATATGCCCAATATTTTAAATGGAATTCTCAAAGTTTCATTTGCAAAAGTTATCTTGTGAGAATATTTCCTTGTAGTGTAAATTGGTAGCAGACCTCGACACCTACCTGTCGGCTCGTTGTGGAGGCTAGCTCAATCGCCGAGGACTATAACGAGTACATCGCGGCGAAGCGAGGAGCTGGGAGCTTATTGGTTCACGAAACGGATATTGGTACCGAGAGAAATTTCGCCACATTCTGTAGTCCTTGACTGACGGCGAACATGGACTGGAGAGTGTGCGAGAAGTTTACCCATAGCGACCATCAGGCGATTCGCTACCGCATCGGCCAATGGAACCCTGCTGGAGCACGGAGAAGGACGGGCGGCAAGCTAAAGTAAAAGACGAAAGCCTTTACCGAAAACCTCTTTGTTGATTTACTTCGGCGAACAACGGAATCAAGTACGTTGATGCGGCTGATCTAACAAGAAGGATTGTGACGGCTTGTGACGTTACAATGTCACGAAAACTAGAGCCATGTAGTAGACGGCGTGCAGCTTACTGGTTAAATGAGTAGCTCAGTGCGCTACACGCTGCTTGTGTTAGAGCCAGAAAGCGGGCTCAGAGCGCAAGATCGGAGAGTGAGAGAGGAGCGCAAGCGACGTTTCGAGAAGGTAGGGACTCTACTCTTTAAAACGGGATATAAAGCTTAGAAAGTCAATTGCCATAAGTAGCTGTGCTGAGAAATAAACGGCAATCCCTGGGGGACGCCTACTGAGTCGTCATGATGAAGACGAGGGTCCGTCGACACCAGCTGAAATATGCCCGGGCAAGCTAAAGATAATCGTTGAGGGTCTCTTATCGAAATACGATTCAACTACCTGATCACCGAGACCGTACTGCGAAGAAGAAGGAGGTAACACAGCCGAGTGGCAAGCGACTAACGACGAGCTCAAAGAAGTGTCGATGTGACTAAAATTAAAGAAAACCCCCGGTCCAGATGGAATACCAACCGTGGCGCTGAAAGCTACGATCCTGGCATATCTGGACATGTTCAGGATGCTCCTGCTGAAGTCTTTAGACGATGGTAATCCCCGAAATGAGGAAAGTGCAGAAACTGCCGCCAAAGTCAGGGAAGTCACCGGGCCATCCAGCCTCGTATAGACCAATGCCGCCATCGTGGCATAAAAGAATGAGCCATATCTTGAAGACCTACTTCCAGAGTAGAGCACTGCTGTACCAGACAAACAAAGGGCAGAAGGCAATGCGAGTCGCAGCGGGCGTGTTCCTCAGGGCTCCATTCTCTGTCCAACTCTTTGGAATGGGATGTACGATGGGGTCTTAACACTCCGGCTGCCCAGGAAAGTGGGTTTCGTGGACGACGTGTCACTAACGGTGATGAGCGAGACACTTGAAGAAATGGAGGTGTTGGTGACGGAGACAATAGATGCAATCGAGAGCTGGATGAACGGGTCAAGCTGCAAATAGCTCACCACAAGACGGATTTGTTGTTGGGCAGCAACTGTAAAGCGGTTCAGCGGATACAGATCACCGTCGAAGGACATGTAATTGCATCGAAGTGTGCACTGAAGCAATTGGGAGTGATAATCGATGACTGATTGAGCTTTAACAACCACGTTGATTACACATGCGAAATGTCGTTCCATTATCTAGGGTTTCGTCATCGATACTGCGATAAGGGGCTTCTGCTTGGGGTGCGGCGCTGAAAACCAAGTGGAACCGCGGAAAGATCAATAGGACGCTTCGACTGTTTGTCGTACGAGTTGCGATTGCGTACCGGAGGCAGTATACCTTATCGCCGAGATGATCCCCATCTGCATCACCCTGACGGAGGATATCAAGTGCTACAATCAATGAAACGTCAGAAACGTGATGAAGATGATATGAATCGATTCGATGGTGACGTCGCAGCAGGAATGGGACAATACGGAGGAAGGAAAGTGGACCTATCGGCTCATCCAAACTTGTCGACGTGGGTCAATAGAAAACACGGAGAGATGACCTTCCACCTGAAACAGCTCCTACCAAGCCACGGCTGCTTAAGGAGTGTAGGTACGCAACGTCAACACTGTGTCCGGAGTATGAGAACGTCGATAAGACGCCGGAGCGGTTTTTGAATGTCCGAGGTTTGAAGTCTTTGAATCTCCGAGGAGAGTCTTTGAATGTCCGAGGTTTGAAGTGACGTGCAGGGAGCTACTTAAAACGGGAGTACCGGACATCAACCCGGATAATGTAGCCTACAGAATGACAAGCAGCGTAAAGACGTGAAACGCAGTAAACAGAGATATGATGTAGATCATGACCGTCTTACAGCGGAATAGACATCGAACAACGGTTTCGGGAGAGCAATCACCGCCAGGGAACTCTCTGCAGGAATAAGCTAGATCCACCGCCAAGGACTAGTCGAGTAGACTCCAACAGAGCACAAAGTATGAGTCGTCGAGACGCCAGCGAACCGGACGTCACGCTCCATGCGGATTCGCCAGACCGACTACGGCACCCCACCGGTTGTTCCGATAGAAAAATAACTAAAATCAAAAAAGTAATCGATATTGGGAGGACTTTTTTCGCCAGGGAACTCTCCGTCGGCGTAAGCTAGATTCACCGCTGGGTACTAGACTGAGTGGACAGTGACGAGACACCATTAGTCGCGGGTCATCGGCGCACCAGTGCACCGGATACCCAGCTTCACCAGAATCGCCGAATTGACCTCGGCACCAGGCTGATTGGCTCGATCTCGGGAGAATTTCGCTCGCCGGGGAATTCTCTGTCGGAGTAGGTCAGGTCCATCATCGAGGACTAGGCCGAGTTGTTCGCGAACAAATCGAGGAGCTGAATAGATCATCATGAAAGTAGTGCTAAATGGCCCAAGAAGACAACTAAAGGGCTTAAAGGAGTTGCGGTGCTAAATGGCACCGGTCACGGAACCAAAGGACTAAAAAGTTGTGGTACTGAAACCAAATAAGAATCGGTATCGGGAGAACTTCTTTCGTCTGGGACCCCTCCGTCAGCGTACAATCAGATGCACCGCCGGGAACTAGACTGCGTAGACCGCGACGACACACCACCAGTCGCGCCGGGGCTCCAGCAAACCGGATGCCCTACTCTACCGGAATCGCCGAACTGACCTCAGCACCTGGCTGGTTGGCTCGCTTTCGAACTTCTCTCGCCGGGGAACTTTTCGTCGGAGTAGGCTAGATCTATCGTCGGGGACTAGACTGAGTAGTTCGCGAACCAGTCGGAAGCTCAACGAGGAAGTGGTATTGAACGGCACAAGGGAACTGAAGGGCTCAGTAAATTAGATAGTCTGAAGTTTGCCGCCCAGATTGTCCTGGTATGGGAAGAGTCTAGAATTAACCCACAGCTAGCTTTCCTACCTTGACTACCCAAACTCGTTCCCTGAGTTGTTGGTTTTTAAATATTTTTTCCCGCTCAGACTGTTTTTGAACATTTTTTCATATATATAAAAAAAATCTTCATATCCCCCCCCCCCCCGAAAAAAATTCCTACTACGCCATTGTCCCTAGGTATGTTAACTATTGGTTTGGTGATACCGTGGAACATTGTTTGTCTGGCATTTGGTTTTTGGCCGGCTGTCTGTGGTGTATCAGCAGAAGTCGATTTCTTTAGTTGTTTTAGCACATGGCTTACCGTAGTGTGTCGTCTAGCTACACAATGTATGTAGGGTTCTTTGTATGTAGTTAACACCTTGAGATAATCTGCCCTCGAAAGTCAAGTAAGATGGTATAGGTTGGCTCAGCCGCATTTGCACAACCCGAACGGCGAACACTGTTGAAAATGCCAGGGAATTTTTTTTCCAAGTGTCGTTAGAGACAGGTTCCACTTCTTCATACTTCGACATAAATTTTTTAACCCTTTCACGCCCAACTTTTTTCCAGTGCATGTAGGGTTTCAAAACTATTTTTCCTTGAAAATGGTGGGATCGAGAAATACGAAAAGCCATTTTTTATATAGATAGGTGCTTCCCTCGCAGTGCTAGAAGTTGCTCAATTTTTACCTTCCAACGCTCATTACATTTTGCCTAGTATATTTACAATGGTCCAATTGCGTGGAAAACGTAGCCAAAGACAATCTAAATTGATAAGTTTTATCAGTTTTCAATAATATTGCAACATAACGAAGATATATGAAAAATTCATTTTCCGTCGTCAACGTAAACTGTCCCTGGTATCACTGCCTCAGTGGAATCCAATCAGACTAATTGCAATAACTTCAGTTCTAGAGCTGATCCTTGTAACTGTTAATACTTGAATGAAAGGAAATAGTCACATTTATTAGCAATACTTGTTTTTGTGAGCAAATCTTGCCTCAATCGAAAGTTATAGCTGTTTAAAAACGTTGTTGTCCACAAACAACATGGGCATGAAGGACGTTAATATCATCTATGCTGGTACGTAGTACTAAATTATGTAGGCGAATTTACCTTAAATCAAGGTCCATATTCACGGGGATCTTGGTTTTGACGTTTTAATGTTCGATGTCATGTTGCATGTTGTTCTTCGCTGCGACGTTTGCTATCTCGGTTAAGGAGTTGAACGTTATTAGTACTACTTGTCTCGTATGGTGTAGTTGTATGTGTGAAACTTCTGTAAGAACAAGTTTCATTTTCATCTTGATCTACTGTTCCACCACGCGTCTGCGAAAAAAAACTTTTGTAGTGGTTCACTTATTTAATTCGCAGCTGGGCGACGCAACTTTGCTGTGTCTATACGTTACAAATAAGAACGGGTATTATATTTGGTTTGTATGCTGTTCGTAAGTGGTTCGCTTTTTGACTTCTGATCTGTACGAGATGAGGAAGCAGAATGTCTTCAATTGAACAGAAGTTCCCACACAGCTATGCAAATACAAGCAATTTTTAATTTGCTAAGTGTTTTATCATGTATACGTCATAGTGATCATTTGTATTTCCATGAAAACATTTTAAACCACTAAATACAACACAAGTATCAAGGGACGTGACTTCACAGTTCTGTTTTCTGAAGCAAAAGAGATCGTGAAATTCAACCACGATAAGCTTATCGTTAGCATTAAAATCCTAAAAATGCTAAAGCATACTTGTTTTTCACGAGTGAGTATCGCGCTTATATTCCCTCGCGTGACGTTGAATTTGATGGTGTTCTCACCAAATTAAATCTCACTGTCAAGGATCTACTGAAGTATGGAGTTAGTCGTACCAAGGGTGCTATCAGCCTTCTGCTGAAACAGTTGAATGAGAGGGTACTAACGTACCGCAAAATTTATGCCCCAGTCAAGGTATGACGAGACCCGTACCGAGGAATTAATGGCGGAGGGGCTCTACACTTCGGAGCCCAGCCCTACGTAAAATTATGACAGAGGTTCGAAGTGATGACGAATACCAAGCCATGCGCGGAGACAGTGGGACACAAGACTATTCGTGGGAACAAAACAAACGTGGCAAACACAAACAAAGCGGTAAACATGATTTTGGACGAGATTGCGGCGATGATGGAAGAGGAAAAGGCCGGAGCGCATAGGCTATTCGCCTTGGGGGAATAAGGGAAAAAGCATCATACAAATTTACAAATGGTTATGCTAATACTACTTTTGTTTTGTTATAGGGTATGTTATTCCTGGAGAAACGGTGTAGTCGAATCCGTCACAGCTGGTCGAGAATTCCCGCGTCCTTGAGAAAGTTCAGTATTTTTATTCTCGGATCTCTCTGATGGAGAATGATAATTTATAGTGATACCGGAGGTCACCTAACTTCGGATAGTTCACTGGGAATATTTTTCACCGTGTTTAGGGTTCCGCACGTAACGCATATATAAGTGGTGGGACACGCGATACGGTGTGGGTATGAGAGGCTTTCGAGTGTCAAACTAAGAGCCGCGATAGCGCTCGTTGATCCCTCATATAGGTCATATTGGTCCCCGATAGCATGGATAAAACGGCGGCGGTGGCCGGTAGGCGGAAAGAGAGCCCTTCCCCTATGGAGCCGTCGGTGAATATCCGCACATTTTTCTTACATCTGGTAGTCATGAGATGTTTATATTTTGCCCTGGCCCCACTGCCAGATGCGCCAGCCCTCAGTTCTGTCGAAAAGAACTCGGTGTAGACGAACAATTTTGTAGGTCCCCATCTGTATATTTCCAATGGGTTTCGTTAATTTTCTGTTACAGGAAGCATTCCTTTCCGGCTGTCCGCTCCAAAAATACCAATGCTCTTTTAGCGATGGTGAGTGGAGTCGCCCAAGGAAGAGGAAGAATCCCGGTCTCTACACAGGCCACTTCAGCAGGCGAGTTGAGAAGCATAACCCTATAAATCAACTTCCTGTGGATTGGCGCCTTGCTAATATTCAATGCAGTGTGACGAAAGTGTGAGGCGAAGATGGGGCGACGGTCTTTGGTTATGCCCAGAATCTTCGGTTCCTTGCAGTAGGGAGCGAAGTCCCCGTTCATCATTCTCCCTGATGCGACATGGTTCGTGCTTCAGCAATACGTAATCACACTTTTAGTAGATGACACGTTAAATCCGACTGATCCCACCCATCAGCTCACCGTGACTATGGCGGCTTGAAGTTTAGGACGGGTTCGTCGGATGGTCCTTCCCAGCTCGATGTCATCGGCGTGGATGGAAACGTGGCTCCCCGCCGGCAGGATACCAAAAAAGAGTACATGGACAGGAACACTGTGACTGCGATCCTGGGGGATCCCGTTGTCCTACGAGAAGGCGTCGGATTGGACACCTCTGATTCCCACTCGGAAGGTGCGGTTAAAAAGCATTCCATGTTTCCGACGATGTTTCAATTAACCAATTTCAATGTCGGCGTTCAGGCCGTCGATTGCGGATTAACGTACCACCTCTCCAAAGCTGGCGAGATAGTCATCCATTCCTGCTCCACGTCAAAACAAGAACTGTCGTTAATCCAAGTGCTTTCGTTCTTCCAGCAAGTTTATTAGCTGTGTGGTGACCATTCGCTCCATCGACTTGGTGAACCAGCGGAGCAAACCTGATTAGGCGGAAAACATCCGGCGTTCTGTTCCCCTGGCATCACTTTGGAATAGGAATTACTAGAGCTTCCTTAAATGAAGCGGGAATCAGTTCACCACTCCATATGCGGGTAAAACTCTCCAATATCGCCCGCTTTACCGGCGGGTAATGTTGCAGTAGTGGATAGCCAACGTCATCCAATCCGGCAGACATACCGTGTAGCGATTCCAATGCCACACAAAGTTTACTTCCAGGCTGGTTGTACACTTGTCCTGAATTGGGCTTTAAATGAGCGGGCCTACTCTCTGCCCTCCCCAACCCCGCTGGTTGGAGGGTAGCGTGTATGGACAGGGAAGAGAAGTGCCTGCCTAGCTCGTTACCGATGGTCGTGGGTCCATTAACGTTTATGGCGTACCACTGTGTCGCCGCTTTTCGCTTATGTAGTCGATTCTCTGACAGAGCTCTGATATCGAGAAGTCTGGGGTAATACCTTCCAAAAATTTGATATAGCTAGTGTTTTTTTGCGTATTCTGTAGCTTTCTTAGCCTCATTTCTGGCGTAGTTCTACGAGCCCTACTAGCGATTGGTCGGTAAAGGCTGGGTAATGCGTAAGACAGAGCCTCTTCCCGGCAACTCCTATCCCTACCTCCCCGTGGTACTGGCCGGGAACTACGAGCAACCTTAGGGAAGATCGGGTAACCAACCCCGGTTTTAACTTTGGTCATAGGCTGACAGGGAAGGGGGGTTTGATGTTGCAAGCCTGAGCGCCTGAGCGCCTGAGCGTCTGATCTCCAGGAGGAGCGGCTCAAAACAGCGTCTGTTCCCCATGTTAGGGGTGGCTGATCATCGTCCGAGTGCCAGTGAAGAACTCTAAGCTCAACTGTGCACTATGGTCCTCCGGAAAATTAGGGGGTTGGTGTCAGGCCCTGCGAGTCAGCCGTAAAAAACCAATTGCAGTGAAAAGTCAACAAGATAAGACTGCGAACCGATACCAATGGCGACGACCACTGCGACGAAAAGGGACTAGCGATTGGAAGCTCGGAACGTGGAACTGCAGATCTCTCAACTCCATCGGGAGCACCCGCGTACTCGCCGATGTTCTCCAGGACCGCGGGTTCGGAATCGTAGCGCTGCAGGAGGTGTGTTGGACAGGATCCATGGTGCGAACGCTCAAAGGTAATCATCTACCAGAGCTGCGGCAACACACATGAGCTAGGGACAGCTTTTATTGTGCTGGGCGATATGCAAAGGCGCGTGATCGGTTGGTGGCCGATCGACGAAAGAATGTCCAGGTTGAGGATTAAGGGTCGTTTCGTCAACATCAGCATAATAAACGTGCACAGCCCTCACTCCGGAAGCACCGATGACGACAAAGACGGTTTCTACGCACAGCTCGAACGAGAATACGACCGCTGCCCAAGCCTCGACGTCAAGAAAAGTGTGATGCGTCATCATTGGGGACTTTAACGCTCAGATAGGCCAGGAGGAGGAATTCAGACCGACGATTGAAAAGTTCAGCGCTCACCAGCTGACGAATGAGAACGGCCTTCGACTCTTTGATTTCGCCGCCTCCAAGAACATGGCCATTCGTAGCACCTTCTTCCAGCACAGCTTCCCTTATCGTTACACTTGGAGATCACCGCTACAGACGGAATCGCAAATCGACCACGTTCTGATCGATGGACGGCACTTCTCCGACATTATCGACGTCAGGACCTATCGTGGCGCTAACGTCGACTCTGACCACTACCTGATGATGGTTAAATTGCGCTCAAAACTATCCGTCATTAATCATGTACGGTACTGGCGACCACCTCGGTACGATCTGGAGCGACTGAAACAACCAGATTTCGCCACTGCATACGCGCAGCACCTCGAGGCAGCGTTGCCAGACGAGGGAGAGCTTGACGTGGAGGAGAACAGTAAAAGCTGAGGACATTGTCGGGTACAAGGAACGGAGACGACGGAACGATTGGTTCGACGAGGAATGCAGAGCGGTTTTGGAGGAGAAGAATGCAGCGCGAGCGGTCGTGCTGCAGCATGGAACCCGACAGAATGTGGAACGGTACAAACAGAAGCGGAGGCAGCAGACACGCCTCGGGAGAAAAAAACGCCTCCTGGAAGAAGCGGAGTGCGAGGAAATGGAGCTGCTGTGTCGTTCTCAAGATACACGGAAGTTCTACCAGAAGCTCAAGCCGCAAGCCGAACTATGTAGGGATAAGGACGGGAATCTGCTGACGGACAACCGTGAGGTGATCGAAAGGTGGAAGCAGCACTTCGACGAGAACCTGAACGGTGAGGAGAATGTAGGTACAGATGACCAAGGCAACGGAGGATTTGACTACGCAGTGCAGTTGAGGACTGGAATGAACCAACTTCCACGTTGAGGGAAGTTAAGCATGCCATCCAACAGCTCAAGAACAACAAAGCAGCTGTCAAAGATGGTATCACAGCACAACTCATCAAGTTGAAAAAGTTGGCCACTTGTCTGCACCGGTTGGTAGTCAGAATCTGGGAAACCGAACAGCTACCGGAGGAGTGGAAAGAAGGGGTGATCTGCCCCATTCACAAGAAAGGCGACCATTTGGAGTGTGAGAACTTCCAAGCGATCACCATTTTGAATGCCGCCTACAAAGTGCTATCCCAGATCATCTTCCGTCGTCCATCACCTAAAGTAAATGAGTTCGTGGTAAGTTATCAAGCCGGCTTCATCGATGGCCGGTCGACAACGGACAAGATCTTCACCGTACGGCAAATCCTCCAGAAATGCCGTGAGTACCAGGTCCCAACGCATCACCTGTTCATCAACTTCAAGGCGGCATACGACAGTATCGACCGCGTAGAGCTATGGAAAATCATGGACGAAAACAGCTTTCCCGGAAAGCTGACGCGACTGATCAAAGCAACGATGGACGGTGTACAAAACAGCGTAAGGATTTCGGGTAAACTTTCCAGTCCATTCGAATCTCGACGGGGACTGAGACAAGGTGATGGACTCTCGTGTCTACTATTCAACATCGCTCTGGAAGGTGTGATGCGACGAGCCGGGCTCAACAGCCGGTTCACGATCTTCACGAAATCTGGCCAATTTGTATGCTTCACTGACGACATGAATATTATCGCCCGAACAATTGGAACGGTGGCAGACCTGTACACCCACCTGAAACGCGAAGCGTCCAAAACAAAGTATATGCTGGTAGGCGGAACCGAAAACGACAGGATCCGGCTAGGAAATAGCCTTACGATCGACGGGGATACCTTCGAGGTAGTAGAGGATTTTGTCTACCTAGGATCCTTATTAACGGCTGACAATAACGTGAGTCGTGAAATCCGAAGACGCATCATCAGTGGAAGTCGGGCCTACCATTGGCTCCAGAAGAAACTGCGGTCAAGAAAGATTCACCCCCGCACCAAATGCACCATGTACAAAACGCTTATAAGACCGGTGGTTCTCTACGGGCACGAGACATGGACCATGCTCGAGGAGGACCTGCAAGCGCTAGGAGTTTTCGAGCGACGGGTGCTAAGGACGATCTTCGGCGGTGTGCAGGAGAACGGTGCGTGGCAGCGAAGGATGAACCACGAGCTCGCTGCACTCAATGGCGAACCCAGTATCCAAAGGGTGGTCAAAGCTGGAAGGATACGGTGGCCAGGGCATGTTGCAAGAATGCCGGAAAACAATCCTGCAAAGATGGTGTTCGCTGATGATCCGGTTGGTACAAGAAGGTGAGGAGCGCAGAGATCACGATGGGCGGACCAGGTGGAACGTGATTTAGCGAGTGTTGGGCATAACCGACGTTGGAGAGCTGCAGCTACTAATCGAGTATTTTGGAGGCAAATTGTTGATTCAGTGTTATCGTGAAATTGATGTTGAACTAAATAAATGGAAGGAACTACCCCGACCTCTAGGCACCAGCAGTCAGGGAAACGGCGTCGATCGTGCGTAACCTGGATAGGGAAGTGGTCACTTTTGCATGGATCGGCAAGAACAGTCTACTCGCAAGATCCTGCTAGCACCCCCGAGCAGATAGTGATTCGTCTGTCTGCGGAGAAATGTCAAACTGCAATCGTTGAGAACAACGGCGCCGTTGTTGTTGACTACTTCCGCGATATCGTTTTCTATCCGGTTGAATGTACGTGAGCTCCGTGTCCGTTCACATCTCCCATGATGATGAATGGGCTTTCAACCTGCTCAATGAGCTGCTGAAGTTTGAAGTTCCCATTCCGAGTACTGCTAGGGATATAAAGGGAGGATATAATGGTGCACTGGACTGGGTAATCAATCCTGCGAACAACGGCTTCTAGTTCGGTATCCAGAGATATCGGTTGAAATTGCTCATCGACTCGGATGGCCAGTGGATGTTGTCTCCGCTGGCGGCATCCTACGCGTATCAGCGTCCAAACTATGATACCGGATTCGTCTGAACTCGAATGAGCGTCTCCTGCAGCGCCAAATTGATGGTCTGCGTCTAAGCAATGATCCTCTGTAGATCACCCAGGCATCCGCGCAGGCCATTTGTGTTCTACTAGACAGTATTGTTGGTTTGATCATCGGAACAGTGGAGTGGAGGTACCCATAACCTCCGACGGCATTGTTGTGAATGTCTGCGCGAGATATACAAATAGCAGACGGTTCCAAGCTAAGTGTACCACAGGACGAGCTTACCCGGGGAAAGGTTGAGTCTCCCGTACCAACAGCCGCCGTTGGCGCATCGCTACATGGCGGAACGTTTCCGGTCAGGGCCGGCACGGGGAAGTGGTGACAGATGTATTGAGATTTAGCTTGGTCGGGATGGTACTCTTCTTCGATGGTTTGAATAGTATCGGGTGCCAGGAGCAACCGGGAACCGATCCCGTTGCTGTTAGTGCTTGGAGTCCTCCCACCTAAAAATTCTTCCCGGTAGCCCACCGGTTCTCGCTGTCGTTGAACTAGTTGCTTGCTCTTCTCGTTTCAGGTGTTGTTTTTGCGATTAGGCGGGATGATCTGTTCCGGCGCAGGGTGCGAGGTCCAGGAAGTGGTCGTGATTCCCGTCGTTTGGAGTTGCTGTGTTGGTGGATTTTCTGGTTTCCGGTCTGATTGGCATGTTCCGAGCTAAGTGTACCACAGGACGAGCTTACCCGGGGAAAGGTTGGGTCTCCCGTACCAACAGCCGTTGTTGGCGCATCGCTACATGGCGGAACGTCTCCGGTTAGGGCCAGCACGGGGAAGTGGTGACAGATGTATTGAGATTTAGCTTGGTCGGGATGGTA
Source organism: Topomyia yanbarensis (assembly GCF_030247195.1). Taxonomy (NCBI): domain Eukaryota; kingdom Metazoa; phylum Arthropoda; class Insecta; order Diptera; family Culicidae; genus Topomyia; species Topomyia yanbarensis. The sequence continues at coordinate 88,084,981 of NC_080671.1, forward strand.
CTCTTCTTCGATGGTTTAAATAGTACCGGGTGCCAGGAGCAACAGGGAACCGAGCTAAGGTCTCGTCGATCCCGTTGCTGTTAGTGCTTGGAGTCTTCCCTCCAAAGAATTCTCCCCGGTTGCCCGCCGGGTGCACGGGAATCTGGAGACTTGAGCCGGTTCTCGTTGTCGTTGAACTGGTTGCTTGCTCTTCTCATTTCAGGTGTTGTTTTTGCGATTAGGCGGGAGGATCTGTTCCGGCGCTGGGTGCGAGGTGCAGGAAGCGGTCGTGATTCCCGTCGTTTGGAATTTCTATGTTGGTGGATTTTCTGGTTTCCGGTCTGATTGGCATGTGGTGGATGTTTGTGAAACGGTGAAATGAATGCTAGTTAGGACTTTGAAGAGTGAGGGTTCCAATGGTCCTCTGTCACCAGCCGCCAGACGTGCATCGGACGTGTCCGGAATTTCCTCGATCGGGGTCGACACAAGTAGACTTCGTTTAATATTGCAGTCGAATTTCCTGTTGTTTGTTGTCATCCCAGTTGACATCCTGTTGTTGGTTCAGACCACTTGGAAATTTCGAGGGACACTTGGAGCACAGAGTTTTGTGGTGTTTCTGCGGACAACTTCCGCCAGATGATTTTTCAGAAGTAGTGTCTCGGTTTTGTATGATTAGTGTTCTTGCTTCGAGAAATGGAAGATTTTTGGAGACTTCCATTTTTATAATGACCTCGTCTTCCACGTACTAGGGACACTTTTTTAATCTGGTTGGGTGCTCACCGTTGCAGTTTATGCACTTCGGGCCATTGGTGCATGGGTTATCTCGGTCTGATTGGTGGTTCTGACTGCAATTCAAGCAAGTTGATTGGGGTATGCTCTAGTACCATGCCCGAATTTGTCACAGCGGTAGCTAAACATAGGAGAGGGCTCGTAAGGCCGGACACTAGCGCGACGGGATAGATGTATTCGGGAAGGACTGAACCGTGAAACGATATTACCGCTAGGGGGTACTGCTTAAGATTCCGTTGCACGATTTGATGATCCTATGGACCGCTAAGACACCTTGACCTGTCAGCTTCTTTGGAAGTTTGTCATTGGCCATGTCTTTGATATCGATATCGTATATCATACTCTGGATGATATTAAGCGAGGAGTGGGAGACCACCTCAACCTGAGCTTAAGTACCCAGATAACGTCCGATTTAAAGAAGAGCCGCTGTTCCCCTGATCAGAGGATGGGGGAAGATACCCCATTGGATTGAAGGGTGTTTGTAGCTCGTCGGGTGGGCGGTAACTGGCACTTTGGAAAACCACCACACACTGCACTACTACGATCGCCGATGCGTGTAGTAGAGACAAACGGTTGTTCTCGGTTCAAAAACTGTTGGTTTGGTGGTTGGCTCTCAGCTAATTTGGGGTCTGCGCTCTTGGTATCGGTAGGAAAAATTCGGTATATGCTTTCGCTAAAAAATTGACAAAAGGGCTACTGACGACGACTCACGGAAACAGATCGGGTGAAAACCGGGGTCTATATTAACCGGTTGGCAAAGGTCGATCTTCAGGTGCTATGCTGGTGGCATGGACCGAACGGAGATTTGGGTTTCTAAACGCGGAGTTTGCCCAGGACTCAGAGTAATTGAACTGACTACACTATTCCTAAAATTTTAAGGCTTGTACAGGATAAGGAAAATAGTGGCCATAGTTGGATGTTTCAGTTCCCCATATATTTCTTTGGTTTCAGGAATTCGCTCTCAAATATTGTCCAGCTTGAAAAGGAACGAAAGTTCAATAAAATCTCCTCGCTGAAACACCGTCACTTGCAAAATTTCCCTCCGTTGGAATGGCTTTCCCAGCATCGCGGCGAGCCATGCACTGAATAGATTTCCACATACACACATAGAGAAAGGTGCCTCTACGTGAACTTGCTGCAGTGTCGAACCGTATGGGCTGGCTGCTGTGGAGGGGTGATTGGCTGAATGCTGACTCCGTTTGAATGAATGGCACACGAACGGTAACGCATATGGAGCCGGTTGGTTGCGGTGGAGTGGTACCGCAGGAAACCATTCCGGATCTTTATATGTTAAGCTATGCGTCCAAGTTAAGCGTAGATTCGATTTGCGGGGTTCAGAACGATGGCAGATGGCAGATGGGAGGGGGCCGGCATTCAATCGTTCGCCATAAAATTTATACCGTAGGAATGCTGTAAAGGCAATAAATCAAGGATAGAGTGGAATACCTTTGGTTGACTGGCTGGCTAGGCTTTTTAGCTCATCCCTCCCCCCTCTGCTGCCCCGATGTGGTTCCAGTGGAATCAACGCAGGCTCAACCGCAGCCTTTCACACGTGCACATAAAAACGTGCGGGACGTGTTTTATGGTCGCTTTCAAGTGTGTAGTAAAAGTTTGCATTGCGTTCGAACTTGATTCATCATCGCGGTGAGTGTAAAGGGGAGGGGGAACGGCAGGAGATTTTCCGGATGGATTCTACCTGGGCTACGGATTGACTGTCCAGATTCCCCATTGCCTGTTTACAGTTATGCAAATGTCAGCTCATAGTAGGGCAGATAGACTATACGGTATCCCCTGAACATGAATTTGATTTCAACAGGCACCGATCTGGGGGTCCTGGTTTCGGTGACAGTTTTACATGGTTCGATGGAAACTATAAATTTAATTTTGTTGTAAACTGTTTTATTGAGAGTTGAGCGCTGTCGACCGGTGATATCGGGGATGGAAGTTTTCACCGGAAGAAAGTATATCGTTCTGATTTGTGAAGGAAGTTTAGGATATAAACTGTGAGTACTCGAGATGACACAAAGCTTTGGTGTTGCGATTGTGATGATATTGTTATATTAATGTGTTGAATAGATGTATTGTAGTATAAGAAGAGTGAATGTCAATTTCAATTAGAATTAGTCTCTTTCATTATCTGGTCATCGTCTGGGATATCTGCCGCAACCATATTTATTACACGTCATTCACAGGGCCGCCGGGAGGGGAGGGGGACGGGGTGTTTTCCCCCGGGTCCGAAGTTGTGGAGGGGGCCCGGAATATGGACAGAAGGAATGATTCTGGTAAATATTAGTTCAATAACAATTTATTGGAAAATTCAAGTAGAGTTTCAATATTGGTATGATTTAGTGTCCTCCAATTTCTATCATAAAGTTAATCGTACATTACATTATAAAGTTTATACTTCATGAAAGACAATTCAAAAGAAAACTTTGAAGCTTAGAACTCAAAAAAACATTTTAACGCTCAATTGGCAAAAAGACATGATTTTTTTTTGTAAATTGTGTTATAAATATCTGATGTTTATTTTCTATTTCATATTTCACAACAAATATTTAATGGATTTTGACTATTTGAAAAATTGAGGTAGTTAAAGTAGAAAGCCCTGGTCTCTCGAAAATGATTTTGATTCGTATTTTACCAATTAATGCTCAATTGCTCAAATAGGATTTGTGAAACGAGTTCTGATTAACACCACAAATCAAGAAGGAATATGAAAATCCACGAAGAAAGCAATCCATAGTAATTTTTCTTATTCACTTGACATTTTTTATTTAAATATGCCAACCCGAAAGTTAGTGTCATCTTTAACTGACTTTCTCAGTTTAAAGAAACTCCCATTTTTCTCTAGTTTCATATTTGATTTTTCTGTTTCTTTTTCCATTTCATCTATTTTTCTATTTTCTGCATTCAATCTTATTTAACTTTTTTGTATATTTTGCCCCATATTTTCGTTTTTCTATTTTTATACATGCATCTTTTTATAAATTTTTATAAATGCATCCCTGTTAAAACCTGTCTCAGTTTTTGCACTTGTATTTTGTATTTTATTTGCCCTCTTTTAATTCTTTTCATCTTTTCACTTTTTTTCCATTTTATCTATCGTTTAATTCGTTTCTTTTGTATTTGTTTGTTTAACTGATTTCATTATATTTATTTAATTTATTTAAATAAACTTTTATTTTCTATTATTTCTTTGTATTTTTCCATATCTTCCAATTAACTTGTGCTAGTATTTCTCTATCCGCCTTTTTCATTTTAGGTTTCTCTCATTGCGCAATATTTTTTTTTCTATTGCTTTTGTTTTGATTTTTTTTTGTGTTGTGAAATTTTCTGTTCTCCATTTATCAAATTTGAAATATATGTTTTTCTTTGGTATGGAATTTTTTCAATATTCTCACATTTATGTTTATTCGTATGTTCAATTTCCATTAGTATTTTCCTTTTTTACTCATTTAAACAATTTTGAATTCCAGATTTTCTAATTTGTTACTTCTTTCATTTGAATATTTTTCCTATTATTTTGTTGTACTCTTTGTTTTTTAATATTTTTAGTTTTTCCTGTTTTTTTTCTTCTGGGATTTTCATTTTTATCCATTTAAACCATTTTGATTCTACATGTTTTCTATGATTTTACTATTGTCTGTTTTTGGGCTATTTCCACTTGTTCCTGTTTTCTATTTTTTCTTCAATCTATACCATCCAATTATTCCCATTTATTTTTATTTCTTTAAAAAGAAATAAAGGCCATTTTTAGATTTTTCGCAGTTATTTTATTTTTATATTTTTATTCCATTCTTGTACATTATTATTTCTTCTATTCTAAAACATTTTTAACATTTTCCCTTTTTCTTGCTTTTATTTTTTTATTTTTTAAATTTGCTACTATTTTTTTACATTTCAAACATTTTGTATAGTTTTTATTTTTACGTTTAACTCAGTGGATCTATTTTGTTCATTTCAATATTTGTTTATTGTTGTCTTGTTTTTATATTTTTTGTTGTATTCATTTTTCTTTCTTTTGCCAATTATACTGCTCTCCATGTTCATGATGTTTTATTTTTCATTTTGAAACTTACTCGATTTTCATTATTTTACCTATTTTGCAATATTTTTCTATTTCTTTAAAAGTTATCTAATTTTCATAATTTCCTTCGTTTAATTTGATTGTTTCAATTTCGCTCTTTCTTCAAATAGTTAAGTACTTTTCCATCGTCTTAATTTTTTCCATTTTCTGTTGTTTAAGATTTTTTTTCTATTAGGTAGGTTTTTGACTATTTGCATATTATTATTTTTTTTGTTATTTTAGTTTCATTTTGTAGCTTTCTTGTTTTGTTACATTTTATCTATTCATTAGTTTTTCCTCGTTTGTTACTTTCTTTGTTTTCTCTCGCCATTTGTTAAAAGTTTTAATTATGAGTTGTTCAATAATATTGCACTAAATATATAAATGAAGAACTCGCAAAAATCGCCTGAACCAGTTTTCCCTGAAACCAAAAAAAGTCAGTAACACTATCGAATAAATGAGAAGTTGTATTTTCGGAGACTGGCAATGTTGTAGCGCACCGACTTGGCCGAATGTGGTGTTTCTTTAACGATTTCTAGTTGCAACCAGACAAAGATTGGAATAAAACCATGCAATATCGACATCCTGATGAATATGGAAATATTGATAAATCGGCTTCTTTCAAATCCACTAAAAATTTCGTAGATTTTTAAAATTTGCGATCAAAATTTGGTCGACCTAAACTTGACGCAAATTCCTCATTTGCCTGCTTACAGAAAGATGCTTTTTCTATTTGACATTTGCTCTTCAGTTATAAAAATGTCAACCAAACAAAAGGAGCAACACAGAGAAATTTTGCTCGCGCATAGCCTGAATCCAAATTACTTGCACGCCAAGTTAGCGAAACCGTTAAAAGTGACCAAATCAACTGTCACCAAGGTAATGGCAACCGGAAGGAACAGTGGTCGATATTTTCAAGCATATGAAGCTGTCGAAGTTCACACAGAAATATCTGGTTTGGCAGGCCTCCTGTACCTGTGGTTTGAAAGGCGACATTTTCATTGCGACTGAGCCCGTCAATAAGGAAAATTATGTGAAAGAGTGCATGAAAAAACGTCTGCTACCGTTCATGAAGCAATACGATTATTTCACGCTATTTTGATCGGATTTGAATACTGCCATTATGGAAAAGAGGACACGTAGTAGTATGACGCCCATAAGGTTCTATGGGGGCCCAAGGACAAGATCTCTCCCAACACGCTTGCGCTCGGCCCAATCGAGGACTATTGATCCATCGTCAAGTGGAGCCTGAATAAGACCCCAGGAACTACAGAACTTGATGGCAGTAATTAAAAGACGCTCAACCGAAAGCTTAGCTTAGCACTTTCTGTGTTTTATGCTATATAAACTTATGATGGAGGAGGCCCTACAATGATACAATGATGAAGGGGGCTCTTATGCTGGACCTCCCGGGCCCGTAATTTCTTTCTACAGCCCTGGTCATTCAGATTCAGATCAATCATAGCACAAGTTCGCTAACACTCCCAGCACAAGCCCAACAAAGTTGCGTGAAGTCCCAAATCTGAAAATTAGTAGAACACTAATTTGAAGCGCCCCACTACACTGTTCTCTAACAGATTCCACAACTGCACTGTTCTCTATAGATCCTTTCTAAGATTAAAAAACGGCTAATAATATTGTATAGTAAAGCAAGTTTTCCGTGACATGTTTTTTGACCCTCGAAATGTACTGCAATGCTGGTTCTGGCAATTTTAGACCCTCCAAAATGCATCCCAATTTTGTAAAACTGTTATTACATGCGTTATATCACAATTTTATTGACACAAAAGTATTTTAATTTAAATAGTTAATCAATTTATGCAAGTCTGTCTGTCTGTATTATGAGTAATTTCTACCACTTTGGAGACTTCCGAATATAGTTTCCATCAAAACCATGTTATGCACGATTTATGAATGAGTCACTCAGAAGACAATAGACAAATTAAGAACAACGTTTAAACACGAGAGCTATTAGTCTGTGCTCTACTACGTACCCAATTCTCCCAGTTTATAACCGGAAATTGCCTTTAATGGTTGACAATTATCTTTTTGGTCTAACTTAGCTCTGAGGCCTCCAGTTTGCTAGAAATATATTACGTCAAATCTAAAATCTCTCTTGGTTAGGCATCACCGGAGAAGAGAAATCCCAAAATGCAACAAAACCAATTTCCAACCAACTTTCCTCCGCTAGTTTTTTTTTTCTATCAGTTCAGATAAAGCATTCGTCCACATCAATTTCAATCTATCCAAACAGTAATCCAGACTCAGACGACAGCAATCCGGTAGAAATAACATAAAAAATTCACCGCACAAAAGCAACATTGAACGATGAAAAATCAGCTCGCTGGAAAAGTGAAAGTATCTCACTTTGCCCCGTCGAGGCGGTTGCTGTGCAAAATCAACCGACATTGAACGTATAGAAAATATTGGAACCGACAGCCGGGAAAAAAAGTCTGTCTATGTGCTCTCGCAGTTTCCTTAAAACCAGCGAACTCCCCTCGCCGAACTACCGACCGACCAACGAAATGCAAACACTTGAGGATGATTTTTTTTGTGTCCATACAAACGCAACGAATCATCATCACCCGGGGACGTTCGAGATCCTCCGTCCTCGACTCGAATAGAGTAACGTCAAGCCGTCCTTAGTTGGTTCTGACTAAATTCACTCGTTTTAGGAACCGCATACTCCACAGCGTCAGCTCGTTTCAAGCAGGATCTGCGCTAGGAATAATCCAAGACACGAACATCACGCCTCGGTCAACAACGAAGGGGGATCGGTCGGCGGATTGCGGGGGTAATGTTTGCTGATGCATTTTCGTTCTGATGATGGTAAACACACTTTTTACCCCTACTCTTGCGTAAAAATGTCACTCTTGTCGTTTAGATCCTTTCGCGCGAAAGATTGTTATCGTATGAGACTGTATCGATTAAAGTTACATGGGTTGGTTTAGAAGTGGGAAGAGCCTATAACATACTGTTAAATTTAAGTTTATTCGAATTTAGTCTGGATGTGATCTTCCAAGCGCAAGTGATAATAGGATACTATACGTTATTTTGTACAGTTTTGCTCGAAACTACTAAGAACTGCAAAAACAGTGCCCTGAACATTTATACGTCTGTACAACTAGAACAAATCTTGTAAATTTACATCTTGTTACCCTCATCATCATGGTAAAGAGGCACAAGTCTGTCTTTGCCGTGATACATGCTGGTTAACTTGAGCGATTCGTGGTAAGCTCGACTCCTTCCAGTAGAAGACAAAAGATCAATCTGTAATATTTTAAGCCTCTTTCTAATGATCTTCCCACTTCCAGTTTTCCGATCTGTATATTTCACATCCTTGCTGTTCCTTGAGTACTCTGGCTCTAAATTTTCATAACTTCTCTTACTCAGTAATTTCTAACTAATTAAACGTCGTTAAAAATTACAAAATACAAAAATTGATTTAAATGACTAAAATTCGATTTTTTTTATTGTTTTTCGGCTACGGGACTCACTTTTGCAATCACTTTTGAAAATTCTTCGATTATTTTCCAATGTCGGTAAATGTTGTTCAGGTAAGGCGATAGTATATGTGTTGTCGAAGTAGCAAAATATCGATACTACATACTAGAGATGGGCAAACCGATTTAGTTTAGAGAGTGAATTGTATCCGATTCACTCACAAAAAAGAATCAACGCTTTATCGATTCAGTGGTTCATTTAAGAATATTAAAGAAATATCTATTTGATTATAATTTGGAGTATATTTTTTGATTCCCTATATACAAATAAGTGCTCGTATGTTCGTCGCACTTATTTATTTTTATGTGATTGATGGCCACAGTAGGTTGTCCAACTAACTCATTCGATATGGTAGCATCTTGTTAGGATCATCGTCTTTCATTAGCTCGGTGCAGCGCATTCATTCAGTTATTTTCAGTTTATATTCAATTTTAGTTTCAAACAGAATTTTGTGACTATATTGGATCTGGATGCGGTTATCGAGCAAAAATGCACCAGACATTGATTATGCAGTTCACTTATGCTCTAAAATGTAGACCCTTCTGCCTGTAATTTGTTTACATAAATTAAATAAAGGCTTTTGTTGGCAAATGAATTTATATTTCCTTTGAACTGAAGGCATTCAATTCTGCGTGAAAGCTTGGAACTGATGAAACGCGAGAGGCGTTGAAATACTGGTTTCGTTAAATGCACACAGAAATGGGCAGCTTTTACAATAAAGTATTCCATTCTATATGCTAGAATTAAACATTTCACTAAGTCTTTTTAAAAAATGAATCGTGGCTCATTCGCCCTTTTGCAAGAGTCGATTTTTTGATCGATTTGCGATTCACTCGCCCATCTCGTCAAGATTCCGTTGAATACTGGACCCAACACCACTGGAATCGCACATTTAAAATGATCTGCAGTCACCGTTGTCAGTTTTTCAGGTAAACTGACACGGAGTTTTTTTTATTGTAAGGTTCAAAAAGCTCCAAAAGTCTGGGGTGGCATTACGCATCTCGATTCGATCAAAATTCTATCGACTCGATCTTGTTTCGCATTATGTATTTCGAACCAAGCTCGAAAGTAAATTTTCGTTCGAGTTCGCTCGAAAAAGTACTAGATTATCGAGAAGTGTTGGCATTATGGAACCATAACAATCGAACTCGAAAGCGACTCGATTCGAACGTATTTGCTCGATAGTTGTATTGCTGTCGACTGTCGTTCGAGATTATGATTTGTGTTTTTATTTCGGAATACTTAGAGGATATAAAATTACCAAAAGGTGTAAAAAGCTCCCACGTACTTTGAACTACTTTATGTTATATCTATTTTCACCATCAGAAAAATATTGATATTAAATTATCTTACACCAAGTAATTATAAAAAAGTGTTAAAACAAATCGATGGAGCAAATTGAAGACACCTTGACTTGTATAATCGCTATTTGATAGATGTAAAGAATCACAATCATTCTTGTTTTAACAGTGGTGATTCAAACAATTTTATAATCTAATTGATTCATTTGTTCCCGACTATACCTCAATTGTTTTCAATATCACAATATAGCCTTGAATTCAGTGCCATACTGTACGTTTCATACACCAACACGATTAGGTGTTATATCGTCATTTGTATTTAATGCATGGAAATACAGAATATTATCTGATATAGCAAAGAAATTTGAATCAAATTGAATTACTAACAAATTTGAATGCATCAACCGATTAATAATTATGCCATCTACAATTTCTGGAAACACTTCATTCTGATTGTGTTCTCCCTATCTCTAGTTGTGTGCTATAACAGAATAATTAACTAACAAGTACACGGAAAACCTCGCAAACACGAAAACAAATTTTTGTCTTGACTATTTGAACAAAATGGCTATTTTAACGAACTAGTATTTAATTTTTTGTGTCATTGTTTCTTTTTGAAGCTATCAGTTTCCTGAAAAAAAAACCCTGAAAAACAAAATTTTAATGCAAAATTAGCCATTTTTGTTGAAAAGGGCAGTACTTGCAATGATTATTTTCCAAAAGATTTGAGAAAAGCATTTTCGAAGTTGTGTTGTTTTAAACAATTATTTTGATATTAAATATGTTATTTAATCTAAGAATAATTGTGAATAACCCATTCTGCAGATAATACATTCCATCATGCGACTGAGGTCCGAATAATAGACTCTACCAGCTATGCATTTCGATTTTTCGGTGATTTAAAATTTTGTGGCAAGAAGTTCAAGAATACAGTTATATCAAATTAAAATAATACCCAAGCATTGAAAAAAGGTGGTGAGGGTGAGTGACGTGAACACATTATGAACGTGTTTGGGTCAATTTATTTACCACTATGACTATTTTTATTCTGTGAATTTGACGCTCATCGAAAAAAAAACAAAACAAACTGCAATTTTGTTTACACTGAAAAAAATTCTTCGGTGGAATTAAAATTTTCATACGAAGAACAAGATCATTACTCGTTTTCTGCAACGAAGTATTTTCGTGCATTGTAGATAGTTCGTTTCGTCTAATTCACGAACTGAAATAAATGGCATCTTGATGAACGAAAAGTTGAGTAGTTTTACATATTTAAATTTTGATTTTAATCACAATTTTAATTCCTACCAAGAAAATTTCTTGCATTCTTAGCACAAAAAAATTGACTCTATTTTTGTTTTGGCTGAATTCGATAGATTTTTTTCAAGCTATGAGTTTTTGAATTTTATGAATTGGACCATTTTTCAACCACTGATAACTCAGAAACTCTTAGTTGTACGGAAAAATTTATTAATAATAAAAAGTGCGTTTTCGAATGAACTCACCAATAAAAATCTGATATAGTTTTTATTGTTATTTATGTTATGAATTCTGCAAATGTTAGAAACATATTGAAAAAACAAACTTGAACTAATAAGTTTTTTATTCTATGAAAACATTTATAATTATATTGAGAACTTTATTACTTTACGAGATACTTCAATTAAAGCTGGCCCATAACATGGCGTTTAATGTAAAATTGCCCTTTTTAATGTTATCTCGCAAAACATTTTGAGATCCACTGCAAAATTTTTACACAATATTTCTAACATGATTTTTATTAATTGAAGAAAAAATAAGCAAAAAAATCATACAACTTTAAAAAAATTCTCAATTTTTCCGTCAAGCTCATGCGAAAATGCAACTTTTTATATTTAATATTTTTTCCATGCATCAAATACTTTCCGAGCTATCAGCGATTCAAAAATGTTCAATTTTTCTAACTACAAAAGTTGAAAGCTCATACCTTGAAGTAAATATTATATTCAGCCATAACAAAAATACCTGTCAAATATTATTAGCTAAAGAATGCAAGATAAAAATTTGGAATGAGCTAAAATTTTATTTGTAAATCTGACGTTGATTGGCCCGTACGGTGTTCTTTTATCAATTGTTTTATATAATATAAATATTTTTGGAAAGGGTAGATTTTTTTTCGTACATAAAAAAAATCGTATTTCCATATAACATCGGATCTTTTTGGATCGATGTTTGACAACATCGATTTTATTTCAAAGCACTCACTCCTATTGTGTACTAGAAAAAATGTTATATTTGCGAAACTTATCCATATATATTTCGACAATAAGCAACTAAATAAATTAAAACAATTCCTTTATTTTACCAAAGTTGGTTTTATGAAACTTATTCGTAGCAGAATTAAAAATATTTTTTCTGAGTGTATACTCTTATTTGACGGTTTGCGCTCGAACAGGCAGTCGAAATCTAGTACCGCAATCTAAAAAGCTCGAACGCTTGGTCGAATGCGATACGTAATGCCGCAATTTAGTCGAAACGACTTCAAAACGTTTCGAATCGAGTCACTCGAATCGAGATGCGGAATGCCACCCCTGGTCTGTAGTGTTAGTGTATTGGAACTGTGTGGGGCTCACGTTCGTGCCTAACCTCTAAAAACACTCCTTACTCTTTTTTTCTTCCTTCTTCCCCACGGAACTACATCAAGGTATTACTTCGTTAGGGGGGGGGGGGGGGGGTTCTCGTTGTACTTTCGTCGCACCTCTTTCTTCTGTTCTATCTCAGAGCCTCACTTGATTCATGAAATGCCTTGATCTTTGAGCTTTTATTTAACTTTCAAATCTTCTCTTGCTTGCTTTTTAGCTCTCGTCTGCCATTTAGATGCTGATTTCACGAGGCATTTAGCTCCTGTTTCTGTGAGCCATTCAGCTCCTGGTCTTATCACAATCTACTCAGATAATCTCGACGGTGAACTCATCCCACTCTGAACAATAGTTTCTGACGGAAGAATTTTTCCCAGCACCGATATCCGCTTCCTTGAGCCATTTAGCTCCCAGCTTTATAGAGATCTAGTCGGATATTAGCCGGTAGTGTACTACCCTACTACGACTGAGAGTGGAACCGAGCGGAATCCGAACCCCGACAGCGGAATTTCTCTCGGTACCGGAGTTTGTTTCGTGAGCCAATTAGCTCCCATTTTTGTCACGATATAGTCGGATAGTCCTCGACGGTGAATCTACCCTGCTGTGAATTACCTGGCGGTAGATTTCTACCCGATACCGATGTTCGTTTCCATGAGCCATTTAGCTCCCCGCTTTGTCCCGATCTACTCGATCTAGTCCCTGATGGTGGACCTAGCTTACTCAACGGACCAGCCAGTAGGTGCTAAGGTCCGTCCAACGATTCCAGGTGGAGTGTAGCTTACGGTTCACTGTCGTCCCAACGACGCACTACTAGATGCTTGACGCGGTCTACTCGATCTAATCCCCGACAGTGGATCTAGCCTACTCACGAGCTACCCGGTAGGGTGTTGAGGTCGGTCCGGCGATTCCAGTGAAGCCTGACGTCCGGTTCACTGGCGCATCGACAACCCGAACCCGGTACTACGTCGCGTACGTTAGTCGACTAGTCCCCGTCGATGAACCTAGTCTACACCGACGAAGAGTTCCCCGGTGGCGAAATTTCTCTCGAAACCCGATTTATAATTTCACGGCGACGTTCTAGCCAACGGCGATTCTTTGTTGATACCTTTGCCACTTCCTCTGCAGCTCAGAGAGTATACTCGTAACCACTTTGTTGACAGTGTCCCAGATATGCTCGTCGTGGCACATCTCTTCGACGAAATTGTACACTGCCACGCCAGGAATATCTTCGAACTATTCGAAGACCGCGTGTTCCGGTGTCTCTTACACGTTCACATACTCCGGGTAAAGCTGTCATATTCTATGTCCAGCTAACGCTAGGTTAGTCTTTTGGCAATGCTACACCGGTTAATCCCTGTTTTCTGTACGCAAATATCTAAAACCATGCCACAGACGGGTTTAGCGATAACGGCGAATAGGGCTCCATCCCTGAAGGCGCTACATACGAAGCTTAATGGACTTAAAACTTTGTTGAACAACACTGTCAAATTCATTCAATCCTATAATGGCGATACGACTGCCAGTCAAGTAACAGAAATTAGGTGAATTATATTAGAAAATCGTGGAAACTATATACGAAAATGAATCCCACGATAACTTCGCGGCAGGTTAAGATGGTTTTTCCAGGGAACGCGTGAATTTCGAACATTGCTACTACGCACAGTGGATCCACTCCATACAAAAGCTGGAGAAAACCTCAAAAGTAGTTTAAAATGTCTGAAAGTATCATCTAAGGGTAATTTTGGTGCGCTGAACTCGATTTTGATTAAATTAGGAAGCTGAAATGAAAATTAGACAGTCTAGGGTGGTTCTGTTTTTTTTTTAATTTCGCGAAAGTGAATTTTATTAACTTCTCAAAACAGATACTTCGTAAGTGAACAGAAACATTTTGATTTCCTTGGGTAGTAGGGCAATGCAAAAAAAAAAAATTAATTCTCAAAGCCCCCCCCCCTCTCATATTGTGACAAATGTCAAAGTAAGCTCAGATGCCAAATTTCACATCATTTGGACAATTTTAGACCCCCGCCCATTTCACTTGAATTTTTTTGAAATTGGTACTATGGGAAAATATGGAGGAAAAATATATTAAATGCTGTAACTTTTGAAGTAGCAATCAGAAAATTAGAATTTATACCTCTTTTGATATTTCCTTTCATAACATTTAATGGAGATATTTTTGTTTCTAGGAAAATACGGGAAAGTGGGGTACTGGGTCATTTTGGCCCCAAAATCCCCCATGTTTAATGATTTTTCTGCTTCGTGATGCAAATCATACATATTTTGTAGTTTTTCTAATGTAAAAAAATCTCAGAAATCGAACGGAACTCTTTTGACCTTAGTCCGAATACGAGAAGTTGGGGTTATAGGGCTTTTTGTCATTCATATTATATTTTATCATTTTCTCATGCATACATCTCTATTATTCTTAATTCAATTTTCATAAAATGTAACTTGTTGAACGTGTAAAATTTTGAATTTAGAAACATCAAACTTTTTGATATTTACTCTACAAAGCTAATTTTTTTAAATATTTGTCCTAATACCTCAACTTCCCCTATTTTCCAGGAATAAACTTTTCTCATGTGATCCCTAAGCATATTTTACACTAAAAGTAGTAAATTAAATAAGAATTTTGTTGTTAAATGGAGTTAATATGTGCGATGTTATGATAAAAATGTGAAATCGACACTATATGTCAGATAATTTGATGTTCCTGAATTTTACCGGTAACGAATCTATTTTTGTTATAATCCTAAGGATTTTCCACATTCAACAAGGTATAGTTTATGAAAATTGAGTGAAGAATAATAGAGATATGTTCAAGAGAAAATGATGAAGTTTAATATGAACGACAAAAGGCAATTTAACCCCAACTTCTCGTATTCGCACAAAGGTCAAAAAGGCTCCGATCGATTTTTGAAATTTTTTCACATTATAAAAACTACAAAATATACATGATTTGCATCATGGAGCAGAAAAATCATTAAAAATAGGAGATTTTGGGGCCAAAATGACCCAGTACCCCACTTTCCCGTATTTTTCTAGAAACAAAAATATCTCCATTCAAATGCTATGATTATTTTCTTTCAAAAGAGGTATAAATTCTAATTTTCTGATTGCTACTTCAAAAGTTATAGCATTTAATGTATTTTTCCTCCATATTTTCCCATAGCACCAATTTCAAAAAATTTCAAGCGAACTAGGCGGGGTCTAAAATTGTCCAAATGATGTGAAATTTGGCATCTGAGCTTACTTTGACATTTGTCACAATATGAGATGGGGGGCCTTTGAGAATTAAAAAAAAATTTTTGCAATGCCCTATTGGGTAGTCCTTAGTAACGAGTTAGATAGGGTGGTTCCAATTTATCGAAATCTGGTGAACAAAAATGATGTAATTTTATAAATTTGTTTGTTGATCTTCAGTCCAATTTGAATACCACCGTAGAAAAAATAATCCCTTTATAGCTTTTTATTACTTATTTATAAACGTATGCGTTTAGAATAGTTAAAAAGATAGCATATCTTAAGGTGTTTGATAGAATGCTTTAAAATTTTATTGGTTTGTTTATTTATAGTTATCGCCAAAGCTATTAAAAGATGACAGGTTTATTTGATTTTGATGAAGATCTCAAATCATGCTCTACTATGCTCTATTCACAGTTGCTCATACGATGCATACTGCAGCTAAGCCGCACAATACTTTTCCATTGATTTTCAATTCCAATGATGATATGAATATCTCTCCTTGTGGGTACTGACTTGGTTTTGCGTACGAAAACATTTACCATATTCCTTCCTATACTTTGCACTGTATGTGTATGCTTTGAAATAGAGGCGAGAGCCTTTTTACATGAAACTCTCTTCAATTTGGAAGTGAATTGAGGGAGATTTTGAATTTGATTGTTGATTGTGCTAGATTCAATAGGGAGATTGTACTTTAAAATAAATGTTGCATTACTGGCCAATAACTAAAAATTGGGTAAAAAAGAACACTTCTCACACTCACGTGTGCCTTACATCGGTCACCAGTAAAGCTAAAGACCAATACCTACCAAACAGATAGGATTCATGGAAAGATGTACTGCAGATAACTGTGAAAATGTTGAAACACGAGTCATAGTTGCAAAACGGTTAAGGCATACTTATATTTGTATCAAGGAAATCGCCGCACACCCTGAATTTACAAGCAGCGTTCAGAAAAAGAAATCCAGCGGTGAATAATAATGCAAAGCTTCATGATATCAAAACATACCATGCGTCTCCATAAAAAACTAATATTACCAATGTCCAAATATCAACCTTCCCCGAGCAGAAGAAAATAACTTCAGAATACCAAGTTCAGGTATACTGTACCCAAAACTTGAACCCCACAATAAGGTATTGAGGAGCCTTGCATAAGATGTAAAATACCTGAAATAATAACTGAGACATATACTACGAATAACTAGTTGATAATGAAACGAGTTATTATAATACCTGAATAATAACAAAACCTTTTCAACCTTCCAATAACAAAATTCACTGTATTGAGGTATTCAATAAAGTATTGATTTGGTATTTTTAAAAGAAACTGGAATACATAAATAATACTAGAATAAAGTATTGTACCTCATTAAGGTATTAAGCAGGTATTGAAGAATGTTTCTTCAATACCTGCTTAATACCTTAATGAGGTATTCATATCAATTAATAATTTTGGTATGATACCAGAAAATAGTATGTTCGGGTTATGGGTCAGTTATTTTCTCCTGGTCGGGTCGGCGCAAAACGGCGCAAGATTGCACTATGATTTTTGCAAACTAGATAAAATTCTACGTCATTTGTACTAGATGAGATCCTTCAACACGCTTTTACCGATAAAGAGATGACACTCTGAATGTAAATAAGTCCGCGTTAAATAACATTGTTATATTGATTTTATTGGTAACTTTTTAAATACTTATTATATCTCAAATCGAAATACACCATTGAATTCCTGAGATAATTTTATAAAATAGACAATAAATTTTGGAGGCTTTGACCGGCCCGGCTCCACTGTACCATGCGGCAAATAAAACATAGTAACATATGCAAATGAATACTTTGAAACATCTACCTGTCTCATTCACGAATCACATTCTCTCTCTCTGTCGCTTGTGGTTTACGATGTTTGAAAGCAAATGTCACCTCAGTTTACTTATTCCAATTATGCGATAAAAAACTGGACCTGATAATTCTATTCTGTACAAAAGTCCGAAACCTAAGTGATTATTAACTCTGGTTCTGAAACAATGATTCTCAAATTTGTATAAATTGTTTTGTTCGTTTTCTTTATTTAAACCATTTTTGTCTTTAATTTCATTCCATATACTCATTTTTTTCTTTTATTAATTTCATGGATTTTATTCGTTTTGTTCATTATATGCCATTTGAATATTAGACTAATTTTAAATATATGATATTTTCATTTTAATCATTAATTTCACTCAGTATTCTTTTTTTTTTTCATTTTGTCTATTTTATATGTTTCATTCATCCATTTTATTAGTCCATTTGCATTCTGACCGGTTTATTCATTCCAAGTGTATTTTACTATTATTTTTATTTTGAATATTTTTTTAGAAAAATCTAACCCTAGCCCTACAAGGCAAACGATTTATCAACTGCGCTATGCTCGCCCACACTCTATTTAACTTGTTTTATTCACTGTTTTTATTTTATCCATTTTGCCGGTTCATACATTATATTCGGGTCCTTCACTTTAATATTCTTAGCATTTTTTTCTTCGCACCTCTAGTTGGGTGCCCACTTCGCATGAGTTCTTCAAACTAGTCAATAATCCAACAGTGATGTGTGTAAAACATGTTTCATCTCACTGCCAGATGGATTAAGGAGATTTTTAACATAGTACTCTATTTTTTTGGCATTGTAAAAAGTGATTTCTTAATACATTTTTTTCAGCTCAGTCTTTGTATAATTAAATTATCTAAAATGAAGTGTTTTATAGTTTATATATATATATATATATATATATATATATATATATATATATATATATATATATATATATATATATATATATATATATATATATATATATATATATATATATATATATATATATATATATATATATATACATATATATATATATATATATATATATATATATATATATATATATATATATATATATATATATATATATATATATATATATATATATATATATATATATATATATATATATATATATATATATATATATATATATATATATATATTGTTTTATTCGTGCTCGGAATAATTGAAAACAATAAATGTAACTATTATCACAGAATCTGATACGCTCCTTACCATCAAATTTTTTGGCGTTGATCTTAGTGTATCAGAGTAGAAGAAAATAATTTCAGAATACAAAACTACAGTATACCCAATACTTGAACCCCAAAATAAGGTATTAAGAAGCCTAGTAAAAGAGGTAAAATATCTGAAAAAATAACTGATACATGTACTACGAATAACTAGTTGATAATGAAACGAGATATTATAATACCTGAATAATAACAAAATCTTTTCAACCTTTCAATAACTAAATTCAAATTATGGAGGTATTCAATAAGATATTGATTTGGTACAATAATACATAAAAAAATACTAAAATAAAGTCATTGAGGTATTAAGCAGGTATTGAAGAATGTTTCCTCAGTACGTGCTCAATACCTCAATGAGGTATTTGTAATCAATTAATACCAGGTTTTGGTATGTTACCAAAAAATAGTATGTTCGGGTTATTGACCAGTTGTTTTCTTTTGGTTGGGTAGTGGAAGATTTTTTCCTTTAAAAACAAAGGTTGCGGAATATGACTAACAAATGCACAATCGAGGCATATTATTTGATTACTGGTGGAAAATGTAGCAACCTAAACGGTATGGACTATGAGATGAAAATAGATGGAACTTATAGCTGGTTTGTCGACGAGCTCATTAATATATGTAATGACATTTGATTATGATATTAGCCGCCAGACAACCAACTAATACAACGTTCGTGCTGCTATGTTTTACTCTATCGTGTTATTATTCAATTTCAGGTCATTCCTCAAATAAAGAGGAACACTATTTACCATGTAGTAGAAACTTAAATATTATATTCATAACTGTTTAGTTAATTGAACTGTATTGCCAGCCACATTCAGCTGGGAGACACCAGACACATTATGCTTCCTCCTGAAAGCCTGAAATAAGTGCCGTTCCATCAAATATGCTGATAAACAAATTGCGTCTGCTGTAAGGTTGTAGTGATGCCTTGAGGTGCTGGCTAATTCCTACTTTATACACATATATACATGTTAACGGCAGCATTGGGTTGATTAATGTATTTGATGAATTTGATTAAATTTGAAGTTCACAAAGCATTGAATGATTACGATTTTTTGAAATAGTAATCATATATTGTTATTTGGATTCCGAGGTGTTGTTTGACATTTTATACGGTCTATTCATAAATTATGACAGATTTCAATGGAGAATCATAAAAAAAATGTGTCATGAACTAATAAAAATAAATTTGGAACAAATAAAAAATGTAACGAAATCTTGCCAAACTCACATAAAGATTCGTCTTATCAATTACATACACGAGTAAACTTGTACAACTGATGCGGACGAACCGAGAAATTTTAATTTTCGCAAAGGACGAACTCTGTAAAAAAATTATATAAATTCAAAACACTGTATATCGATATGAAATGCTTAGGGTTTTATCCAGAAAACAAGCAAGGATTTTTAACAGCTTCTGGTTTCTGGAAAAGAGAGAATACAGTATGTTGCGATGTCGTCAGCCTAAAATACATAATAGGACTGACAAAATCGGATAATCACTGTGTTGTTGGATCAGAGAAGTCGAAATTAAAATTTCCAAAAACCGTTATCAATGGCATTATACTACATCATAACATTCCCTGGTGATTTCTGCATTAGATGGCAACCATGTTGCGTGTATTTGCCAATGTTTGGCAATACTATTAACTGTCAAAGGTAGGGGTTCTTCATTCTGCTTGACTGGTTTGAAGTTTGAAGTTCGAAACAAAATCTTTCAAACATTAGTTATTCGAATTGTTCCGACTCAAATATTCTAGGTTTTCAATAAAACAAGGTCAGGGTAATATTTTGGAGTAGGTGGATTCATGTGCTCTAAAAATGTCAGTTTTATAAAATCTCAATAAATGAAAAAATCCGCGATTATCTCACTTTTCAAAATTGAAAAAGTTTATGTTCCCAATCCGTCTCTCTTATACCCTGATTAAGTTTACCTTAAATGCTACAAGATGGGCGAAAAAAAAACTTGCGCATAATTTAGGGTGACCATATCAGACGAGATCAAACCCAGGACAGTCGAAAGCGAACTCCTCCCACCTTACAATACGCTTGAACGTGGCGAATCTTCCCAGGTTGTTGGCTGTCAACAAAATGTTTGGGGGTGTGGCAGGCAGAGCTCTGCTAGAATGTCTTTCGTGAGAATTCGATCATCGAGAACGCCTTCGGATTTACACACAGGCTGTTCTTGTTACACAACAAACAGTAAAGTTTTTAAGTTGTTGGAGAAGTCTGCAATTCACAATTGACCGGACGAGACGAAATATTTAGAGATCGTCTGCGAAAGACTGTAGAAGTCTTCAGCACTAAACACACATCATTGAAGTAAAGCAGAAATCTCAATGGGCTACTCGAAAGGCAGAAGTAAATGTGGGTGCCTAGCAATATCCAATCATCATCTCTAAGATCGAAACAACTGCTACAACTACCGTTAATTTCAAATTTCTGTTTAGTGATTGGTCTATTGTGGTTCACTCTACCAAAAATGGCATACACCGACCTACACTCCCAGGCATGTAGGATGTTAGACACGGTTGGTTAGTCACTGTACAACATCTAGACGTGAAGCCATGTTTTGATCGTCGATTAGGTACTGTTTGCATTAAGCCTTAACAAGTTGTTCCTAAATCACTAGCTCGAGACAGCCTCAATGAATTTATTTCACGATAGTTATTGATGTCTCGCTTTTATTTAAAGCGGAATGTGCAAACAAAAAGCAACAAAGACGAATAGGTGCGGCGAATCTGCCTACTATATCTGGCAAAACTATAGAAAAATTCTAATAAAAATAAACTTAAAATCCTAGGGAAACTTTTCATGCTATTGCATATCATATGCAATTCAGATCGTTCAACGTAGTGCAGGTAATCCAGATGATTCCAAGGTTATGAAAGTTGTTTCAGAGTGTCATTGAAACCAATCACACTTTGATATTTGGTGAGGCGAACTTTCCTAGAAGGCAAAACGAGCTCCGGCAAAAAGCTATCATACATATCTTTCCTGGCTAATACATCCTAAAATCTGCTAAACTTACTTGATTTCAACCGAAATACTCAAGAATAAAAATGTGGAAATACAATATGTAAAATATATTTTTTTACATGACAGATAAGGAATGCTTGGATTGGCCAGAAAACTTTTGTTACACTTGTATATGAATACAATTTTAAAAATTATTGCTAAATCATTGATTTTATGCATAATATTTCTGCTGCAAACAAATATTAAAATAATTTCGGCCAGGTTTTTCAATCAAATACCCCTATGTGCATTGCCTCGCATTCAAAAACACAAGTCGCTACTAATTCGATTCGAAAAATGTTCTATTGTTTTGTCCAAAATAAACATTATAGTAATGATATCGTGTTATTACACCAGATTTGCTTAGGGTTCCTATCAGAATATTTTTAGATAGTTGGTGGTTGATAGTCCCTAGTACTGAAAGCAACATCCTTTTTAATTTTGCTCTAAGTCGATAATATAAATTTAAAATAACAATAAAAGTTCACCTGTGAACCTAATCCTAATCCTGATCCTAATAGTTATAGTCTTTGCATATGTCAAACTTCATTTTTTCGTATTTCTTCATGCCGAAACCGCCCAAAGACAGTTTTGAAAGAATCTCCCGGGACACCATTGTGATCCTCCCTTGTGCTGTGCTAATTTATGCTCTCATACTCCACCACTCTGATTTGCGTTGATTTTGATAATTATTAATGAATCATACATTCAAGATTTGACATACAGTATCACCGTTTATTTTCATCGCATTGTTGCATGAGTCAGTCTCTTAATCTCGTTTATTCTCTTCCGTCAATTTCAACCGATGCCGTGGGTAGTAGTTGTTTTGTACGTGATTGTGATGTTGCAAAAATCTATCTGGTAAGGAAAAAAATATAAAAATTGTTTTTCAGAATTTACTGCATGTTGTTTCAGGTTGCTTCTAATCGTTATATACTTGGCAAATGCCGAAAACGAATATCCATGCGTAGAATTCCCAGTCGAAAGTCAATGTTTGCTAGATCAAATCGTATATCACCCGGGCCAACAAATTGTGTTTCCTGATGGGTACACACACTTTCGAATTGATGTATCGAAATACATGTACGGCACTGCGTCCAACATCAGCGAGTTTGACGAACAGCTCTACGTAGCGATGCATCGACCAGCGGGTGTTGAGCTGAAAAATGTCAACATGAAACGCCTAGTGCTGCCTCCGACACTGAAATTCGGTAGTTTTTCTCGCAACAAGCTATACACTATAGACATAGATCGCACCAAGATCTACCAAATCAGCTTTCTTGACCTGGATTCAAATGACATTTCCGACCTCAGCAATATCAGCGCCCTGATCAATCTCGAGACGCTTCATCTGCAGTACAACCGTATCGCCACGATCGACAAGTCCACGTTCGCTCCACTCGTCAAACTAAAGCGCCTTTATCTGGAGCAGAACCCCTTTCGAACGCTTCCATGGGAAAGTCTTCCCGCAACTCTGACACATCTGGATTGTCGCGGATCAGAGCTTGAATCGATCGACTTCGGCCGCTCACATTTACCGGCCTTACAGTATCTGGACTTGGAGAATAATGAAATACTCACCATTAATGTCACTGACATTCTCCGAGCTGCCCCAAATCTGAAACAGGCTTACATGTTCAATCATCAAATCCCTTCCGACGAAATGGTTGAAATTGTGAAGGTTCTCAATCAACATAACATTACCAATTACTTTGACGATCATGAATACTGTTATTACGGTGAAAAATATGTTGAGGGAAGGTGTGTGGTGCCGCCCAAGCCGTACGTTGGCTTCAGTACACGAATGTCAGTTGTGCTGACGGTGGTCACGTTAATTGTTGGGGCTCTTTTAGTCTATTTAGTTTACTGGGCCTTCACACAAATGACTCGATAGTGATTGACACAGCGATGAACATGTTTCGAGCTTGTTTAACTGAGTTGAGTAATTCTTGAAATCAACTACTGAGTAGCAAAGATATACAAATTCTTCCCTAGTTTGAATTGAGGACCTAACTCTAGAAGACTTTGATATACCATTTGCTTTTTTATGTCCATAAAGTTTCACGTTCTCTGCATATACAAGAACTTTTATGCGTGTAAGTTTGAAAGAAATGCCGTTTATGTACAAGATAAAAAAGAAGGTCCAAGTGGGAACCCTTGCGCGACGTTATAAGTGTCTTGAATTGATTTTGATAGTACAGTTTCGAATTAGTAGCTTGGTCCCGTCTCTTTTAATGAAGGGCGTTACTACCAAAAATTGGTCAAATAAGAATGTGTGTCAATCGGTTAAACATTTTGGTAACAAATCATATCATGTTTCTTTTACAAGTTCAATTCACAAACAATAAAGAAAAAAAATATTCACTCAATCTTCCTTTTTGCCTTTCTCATATAAAGAAAGGCTATGCAATCAGTGTAAAAATCGACTTTTTAACCGAGGCCCGGAGGGCCGAGTATCATACACCATTCGATTCAGTTCGTCGAGATCGGCAAATGTCTGTGTGTGTGTATGTATGTGTGTGTGTATGTGTGTGTGTGTCATTTAAACTCACACAATTTTCTCAGAGATGGCTGAACCGATTTTCACAAACTTAGTTTCATCTGAAAGGTATAACGCTCCCATAAGCTGCTATTGAATTTTTAGTTGATCCGACTTCCGGTTCCGGAGTTACGGGTTGAAAAGTGCGGTCACACAGCAAATTCCCATATAAACTGGTACCACCATAATGTTCAAATGATGTAAAACATATTAAAATTGATGTAACATTACTCTAGTTTGCGGGTCTGGATCACTAGTGATCAATCAAAGCAGCTTTGACCACATTGGCCACCTATGACGGTTCATGGCGCCCTCGGGGAACCCGCCAAGTTCCTAAGCTAATATCACACCCATTCCACAACGAATTCTCTACCGATTTTTACGAACTTAATTTCAAATGAAAGATACAGTAATGCCATTGACTGCTGCTGAATTTCATTCGGTTCTGACTCTTGCTTCCGGAGTTACAGGAGTGTTGGTAAGGATACACTGGAATTTTCCATATAAATCGGTACAATCGTAATACCTCAGAGGGTAAAAACTATTGAAATGGTCACCAAATTACTTCTAATCGTAGATCTAGATCACTGATTGCCAATCAAACATTCTTTGAATATATTGTCCACTATCGACGTTTCCGGAAGTCCAGAATTCCGGGCATATTCCACAATTAAAGTCACATCGGTTCATCGGTGATGACTGAACCGATTTTCTCAAACCAAGTCTCAAATGGAAGGCAAAATATGCAGTTGAGTATTGCGTAGCCGCCCCTCCCCCCCCCCCCCTTGCCCTTACACCTCCCTCCTTCATCACTCCCCTCTTCTTGGATCACCCTCACTCCCAGATTTCCTTCATCCACCCCGTATACCGAAATAAGATGAAGGATTTCTGACGCATCCTCCACACCCACTCTACTACTCACCCCATTCCCTACACGTTCAAACGCATTCCACCAACCTTTGCAAATTATAATCACATGAAGATAACATTGAACTCATGCTTATTAAGCTAATTAAATATTATTCTTTTGCCTTTCTTATATAGAAAGGTTATGCAATTGCTCCAAAAACCGACTTTCTAACCGAGGCCCGGAGGGCCGAGTCTAATATAACATTCGACTCAGTTCGCCGAGATCGCAAAATATCTGTGTGTATGTATGTGTGTATGTATGTATGTGTGTATGTGTGTATGTATGTGTGTATATGCGGATTTGTTAACAAAATGTCCACATCGGTTACTCGGAGATGGCTGAACCGATTTTTACAAACTAAGATTCAAATGAAAGGTATAATATTCCCATAGGTTGCTATTGAATTTCATTTTCAACCGACATCTTGTTCCGGATTACGAGTTGAAGAGTATGGTTACAAAACAAAATTTGTTGATTTGTCCACATCGGTTTCTCGGAATTTTCTGAACCGATTTTGACAAACTTAATTTTAAATGAAAGGTCCATCAGCTGCTGTTGAATTTTGTGTGGATCCGAGTTCTGGTTCCTGAATTACAGGGTGATACGTACGATCACGCAGCAAATCCCGATTCTAACGAATTCTG
Source organism: Topomyia yanbarensis (assembly GCF_030247195.1). Classification (NCBI taxonomy): domain Eukaryota; kingdom Metazoa; phylum Arthropoda; class Insecta; order Diptera; family Culicidae; genus Topomyia; species Topomyia yanbarensis. The sequence continues at coordinate 88,110,708 of NC_080671.1, forward strand.
CGATGAATGTAAAAAGGTGATTTTTTTCCAAAATGTAAACACAACTGTTGAATTTGTAGATCTAGGTCCCCAACAGTCATTCAAAGTCTCTTTGGCCACACTGGCCACCCGCGACGGATCCGGAAGCATCCAAAGTCAGAATAACGGTTATATTGGTTTCTCGAAAATGGCTAGATTTGCTCAACTTAGTCTCAAATGAAAGGTGTTGCGTCCCCAGAAACTGATATTAAATTCCATCTCCATCCGACTTCCAGCACCGGAGTTACGGGTTGTGGAGGTCGATCACATAGAAAACTCCGATTCAAACCGATACCGCGATGAATGCAAAAATGTGCTCTTATATATACTTACCAAGTGTAATAAGAATGAAAGACATTTCCATAAAGTTATATTGTACGAACCAGCTATTAAATCATAGTTTGGAGAAATGAGAAAGGCACAATTGCACCTCTAGGTGGATTAAAACAGGTTTTTACGAATACGAATTGCCAAATTGTTTGACTCCTTCCATCAAGTGCTGGGAGGGTTTATATCCTTGGGCACCACCTGGACGGTTTACGGTGTACCACTCCGTGGATTTTTTCCGTGATGGTAAAATTCCGAATATGGCCAAAATATAATAGTGTTGCTGGAGGGTAAGCAACAGATGTTTTTCAGCAATTTTTGCACACAAACTGAGCCACATCTTCAAGCCACAGTAACAGATGGCTTGCCACACGAGCTATTTCGTGCGAACTTAACTGCCGTTATAAGCTTAATTATCCCATGTTCTATGGGAATCCCAATATACATGGGACAATTGTGCGTATAATGGCAGTTAATGCGTTGGAAAATTTCGAGCCACCAGCTAACGTGGAATATTCAGTTTTCTCCGTGTTTTCTCCGTGGAGAACTCGATACCCAGCTGGAGGACCCAATCAGGCAAATTGTCCAAGGTATATTGCAATGGTCCCTGCAGTGTCATATCCCATTCGACTCAGTTCGTCGAGATCGGAAAAAGTTTGTATGTGTGTGTATGTCTGTGTATGTATGTGCGCATGTATCTAATAATATCACTCGTTTTTCTTGGAGATAGCTGTACCGATTTGCCCAAACTTAGTCTCAAATGAAAGGTGCAACCTTCCCATCGGCTGCTATTGAATTTTGGACCGATCGGAATTACGGGTTTCAGAGTGCGGCCACACAGAAATTTCCCATATAAACTATAGGAAAAATTCAAAAAAGGTTTTTATTTTTAATGCTGCATGTCTTTAAGGTGCATAAAACGTCGAGATTTGATGCAGACTCATAAAAAAACCTTGACAAAAATTTACTTTTTTGGATTTTGGCTCATTTTTGCCTTTCTCATATAGAAAGGTTATGCAATCACTCTGAAAAACGTCAACCTAATCGCGGCCAAAATCTTTTTTTGACTAGCATAAGGTTTCTGGATTTTAACAGGGGTGTAGGTGATGGTATACGGAGAGGGGTTACCCCCCTCCCCCTCTACTGTTCACTCCCCTCCCTTAAAAATCCCCGTGCATCACTCCTCCAGCCCTCATACCCCTCCCTCTCAACCCCATCATCTTTAAACAACCACTATATCACAAAGCACACCAAATTAAGCTGGGGAGTCGTTTGTTCGTGGGTCTTTCGCCCTCCTCACATACACACCCGCATGACAAAATGAGTTAGTAAGCAGATAACATTGATCTATTGCTGATTAGGCTAATGAAATATGATATTTTTTTTCTTTCAAGTCGACACGTAGTGTGATTCTGTCTGGCCCTGGGGCTTTATTGTTACATTACAAGAGAGCAAATGTGAACTACACCATCGAAAACGGTGTTTCGTTCACGTTATCGTGAGGGGACGCGGCGCGGTAGATCTTCTTGGAATTCTGACAAACCTTCTTGGTAAAATCGAATATCCAACGGATTGAATATTCCACGCTCTCGTTAGTACTGCTTCGGTTTCACAAGCGCCGGGCCGTGGCCCAAAGAATGCTCATCGATGTTTCTCTCGTTTACCCGTCGACGAACCGGCGCCAGTAGCTACGTTTTTTGGCTTTCATCAAACTCGTCCCGGAAGGTCTTACACGCGGTGGCCTTCTCCGCGTACAGCTCTGAGCACTCTTTGTCCCACCATGGGTTGGGAGGACGCCGGCGAGAGTTCGCTTCTGGTACGCGTTGAGTCTGAGCTTGAATCGCGGTATAGAGAATCAAACCTGTCAGGAGGAAGAAGAAGAAAACTCAGCAACCTTCTTTTAGACTGGTCGACTGGGCAAATACGATTTGTGAAACTAATTCTGAATAACTCCAGAAATCAATAAAGAACATGAAAATCCACAAAGAAAACGATCCACAGTAATTTTTCGCATTCACTTGATTTTTGCCTTTCTCAATAGAAAGGTATTGCAATTGCTCTGAAAACCGACTATTTAACGGAGGCCCGGAGGGCCGAGTGACATATACCATTCGATTCAGTTCGTCGAGTTCGGCAAATGTCTGTGTGTGTGTATGTATGTGTGTATGTATGTATGTGTGTGTGTATGTGTGTGTGTATGTGACCAAAAATGTCACTCATTTTTCTCAGAGATGGCTGAACCGATTTTGACAAACTTAGTCTCAAATGAAAGGTGCAACGTTCCCATAGGCTGCTATTGAATTTCTAATGGATCCGACTTCCGGTTCCGGAATTACAGGGTGATAAGTACGAACACGCAGAAAATGTCGATTTTAATAAATTCTGCAATGAATGTATAATGGTGAAATTTTTTCCAAAATGTGACCACAACTGCTTCGATTTGTAGTACTAGATCATTAACAGCCATTCAAAGTCTTTTTGGTCACATTGGCCACCATCATCGGTTCCGGAAGCCCCGGCGGAAGTATCTAAATTCAGAATAACAGTCACATCGGTTTCTCGGATATGGCTAGACCGATTCGACTAAACTTGGCCTCAAATGAAAGGTATTGCGTCCCCGTAAATGGCTATTTAATTTCATCCCGATCCGACTTCCGGTTCCGGAGTTACAGGTTGTGGCGTGCGATCACATAGCAAATTGTGATTCAAACCGATACTCCGATGAAAGCAAAAAAGGTAAAAATTTCGCTAAAATGTCTCTCAAACAACTTAAATTTGCTGTTCTAGGTCACCGACGGCCAACCAAACTTTCGTTGACTACATTGACCACCATAGACGGTTCCGGAAGTGCCCGGGAAAAGCGGCCATCTTTCAAAATTTACGAACTCACATCAGTTTCCCGGAAATGGTTTGGCCGATTTTCACAAACTTAGTTCCAAATGATAGCTATAATATCCCCACAGATGTCTATAAAATTTCGTACGGATCGCTTATATGGGTCCGGAAATATAGACTAAATCGTCCGGTCACATATGAAATTCCCATATAAGCCGAAACTCAAATTTTTTTCCAAAGGGGGGACCCCATGAAATTTCAGAAATCGAATTCGTATTTTTGATGCCAAACATCTTTAAAATGCATGCGTCGAGATTTTATGTTATCTCGAAAAAATTTTTTTTGTAAAAATCGACTTTTTGGGACTTTGCCGATTTCGCACCTTTTTGCCTTTCTCATATAAAGAAAGGCTATGCAATCACTGTAAAAATCGACTTTTTAACCGAGGCCCGGAGGGCCGAGTATCATACACCATTCGATTCAGTTCGTCGAGATCGGCAAATGTCTGTGTGTGTGTATGTATGTGTGTGTGTGTGTGTGTGTGTGTATGTGTGTGTGTGTCATTTAAACTCACACAATTTTCTCAGAGATGGCTGAACCGATTTTCGCAAACTTAGTTTCATCTGAAAGGTATAACGCTCCCATAAGCTGCTATTGGATTTTTAGTTGATCCGACTTCCGGTTCCGGAGTTACGGGTTGAAGAGTGCGGTCACACAGCAAATTCCCATATAAACTGGTACCACCATAATGTTCAAATGATGTAAAACATATTAAAATTGATGTAACATTACTCTAGTTTGCGGGTCTGGATCACTAATGATCAATCAAAGCAGCTTTGACCACATTGGCCACCTATGACGGTTCATGACGCCCTCGGGGAACCCGCCAAGTTCCTAAGCTAATATCACACCCATTCCACAACGAATTCTCTACCGATTTTTACGAACTTAATTTCAAATGAAAGATACAGTAATGCCATTAACTGCTGCTGAATTTCATTCGGTTCTGACTCTTGCTTCCGGAGTTACAGGGGTGTTAGTAAGGATACACTGGAATTTCCCATATAAATCGGTACAATCGTAATACCTCAGAGGCTAAAAACTATTGAAATGGTCACCAAATTACTTCTAATCGTAGATCTAGATCACTGATTGCCAATCAAACATTCTTTGAATATATTGTCCACTATCGACGATTCCGGAAGTCCGGAATTCCGGGCATATTCCACAATTAAAGTCACATCGGTTCATCGGTGATGACTGAACCGATTTTCTCAAACCAAGTCTCAAATGGAAGGCAAAATATGCAGTTGAGTATTGCGTAGCCGCCCCTCCCCCCCCCCCTCCCCACCTTGCCCTTACACCTCCCTCCTTCATCACTCCCCTCTTCTTGGATCACCCTCACGCCCAGATTTCCTTCATCCACCCCGTATACCGAAATAAGATGAAGGATTTCTGACGCATCCTCCACACCCACTCTACTAAACCCCCATTCCCTACACGTTCAAACGCATTCCACCAACCTTTGCAAATTATAATCACATGAAGATAACATTGAACTCATGCTTTTTAAGCTAATTAAATATTATTCTTTTGCCTTTCTTATATAGAAAGGTTATGCAATTGCTCCAAAAACCGACTTTCTAACCGAGGCCCGGAGGGCCGAGTCTCATATAACATTCGACTCAGTTCGCCGAGATCGCAAAATATCTGTGTGTATGTATGTGTGTATGTATGTATGTGTGTATGTATGTATGTGTGTATGTGTATGTGTGTATGTATGTGTGTGTATGTGCGGATTTGTTAACAAAATGTCCACATCGGTTACTCGGAGATGGCTGAACCGATTTTTACAAACTAAGATTCAAATGAAAGGTATAATATTCCCATAGGTTGCTATTGAATTTCATTTTCAACCGACATCTTGTTCCGAATTACGAGTTGAAGAGTATGGTTACAAAACAAAATTTGTTGATTTTTCCAAATCGGTTTCTCGGAATTTTCTGAACTGATTTTGACAAACTTAATTTTAAATGAAAGGTCCATCAGCTGCTGTTGAATTTTGTGTGGATCCGAGTTCTGGTTCCTGAATTACAGGGTGATACGTACGATCACGCAGCAAATCCCGATTCTAACGAATTCTGCGATGAATGTAAAAAGGTGATTTTTTTCCAAAATGTAAACACAACTGTTGAATTTGTAGATCTAGGTCCCCAACAGTCATTCAAAGTCTCTTTGGCCACACTGGCCACCCGCGACGGATCCGGAAGCATCCAAAGTCAGAATAACGGTTATATTGGTTTCTCGAAAATGGCTAGATTTGCTCAACTTAGTCTCAAATGAAAGGTGTTGCGTCCCCAGAAACTGATATTAAATTCCATCTCCATCCGACTTCCAGCACCGGAGTTACGGGTTGTGGAGGTCGATCACATAGAAAACTCCGATTCAAACCGATACCGCGATGAATGCAAAAATGTGCTCTTATATATACTTACCAAGTGTAATAAGAATGAAAGACATTTCCATAAAGTTATATTGTACGAACCAGCTATTAAAGCATAGTTTGGAGAAATGAGAAAGGCACAATTGCACCTCTAGGTGGATTAAAACAGGTTTTTCAGTTCAATATTACCGTGGCTGTTTTTTTTTCAAAATTTTAGAACTCGAACTCTTTTAATGAATATAAACAACGCACACATTCTCGTGATTCATGATTGAGAAAGGCACAATTGCACCGCTAGGTGGATTAAAATAGGTTTTTTTTTATTTAAATAGGAGAATCGGAAAGTTTTTGCCAAATTTACTTTCTCAATTTAAATGAATTGGTCAATTTTTTTCTCTTGTTTCATATTTACTTTTTTCTTTCTTTTTCCATTTCATCCAGATTTTGTATTCTTTCTATTTTCTTCCTTCAATTTTATTTTACTTTTTTGTATATTTCGCCACATATTTATCTTTTCTATTTTTACCATTTTTGCGTCTTTTTGAAATTTTTTTCCATTTTTTGAATTTGTCCCGTTTTTTCAATTCGTTTCATCTTTTTATGTGTTTTCCTTTTTTGTATCTTATCTATCGTTTTATTCGTTCCTTTTGTATTCGTTTGTTTAATTGATTTCATTAAATTCATTTAATTTAACTAAACTTTTATTTTCTATTCTTTCTATGCATTTTTTCATATCTTCCAATAAACTTAATTTAGTATTTCTGTATTCTCCTTTTTTCCATATTTTTAATTTTACGTTTCTCTCATCTGCGTAAAAAATTGTTTTCTCTTTCTTTCATTTCGATTTTTTTTTGCGCTGTGAAATTTTCTGTTCTCCATTCATCAGTTTTGAAATTTATGCTGTCTTTTTGCATGGATTCCACCCATTTTTATTTATTGTTATGTTCCTTTACCTTTAGTATTTTCCTTTTGTACCCATCAAAACAATTTTGAATTCCATGTTTTCTATTTTGTTACATTTTTCATGACTATTTTTTTATTATTTTATATTGATCTGTTTGCGTTTTGTGCATGTTTTCTGTTTTCCATTTCATCAAATTTTATTTTGTCCAGTTTAATTTTATAAAGATTTATTTATTTTTCAACTCATTTATTTTTTAGTTTTCTCTTGTTTTTCTTCATGATAATATTCCTGTTTTTTCTATTTCTTCTTGGATTTTCATTTTTACCCGTTTAAATCATTTTAATTTTATTTCCACTTATTCCTGTTTTCTATTTTTTCTTCAATCTATTCCCATTTATATTTATTTTTAATACTTCTTTAATTTTTTTTTATATTTCATAGTTATTTTATTTATTTTTTCATTCCATTCTTGTACTTTATCATTTCTTCTGTTTTCAAACATTTTTAACATTTTCTTATTTTCTTGTTTTCACGCTTTCCATTTAATGTGATGCTAAAACTTCACACAATTTGTATAGTTATTATTTGCACGTCTATCTTACTGAATCCATTTCGTTCATTTCTATATTTGGTTATTGTAGTCTTGTTTTTATATTTTTGCTGTATTCATTATTTTTCTTTTGCCATTTCTACTGTTTTTCATGTCCGTGATGTTTTAGTTTTAATTTCGTTATTTACCTGTTTTTCACGATTTAACCAATTTTGTAATAATTTTCTATTTCTTCAATGTTTATCAAATTTTCTTTTTCATTTCTTTCGTTTAATTCGATTGTTTTAATTATTTTGCTATTTCTGCAAATTATTTCATACATGCATTTTTTTTTAATTTTTCCATTGTCTTAATTTTGTCCTTTTTCTGTTGTTTCTCAGTTTTTGCTCTTTTTTTCTTTTTTTATATTGGCAGGTCTTGACTATTTGCATATTTTCAATCTTTTTCTATTATTTAATTGTCAAAGCTAGCTTTTTTCACTTGTTTCATTTTATCTATTTATTAGTTTTTCCTTGTTTGTTCCTATTTTATTTTATTCTATATCCATTGAATGTTCTTTTTGTTTTCATATAAATTTATAACATTTCCACTTTGCTACTATTTTTGCAAATTTGTGCAAGGTTTTAATTATGAGTTCTTCAATAGTATAGTAGCAAATATATGAATGAAGAACTCGCGAAAATGACTTGAATCAGTTTTTTTCTGAAACGAATGTAGTTAACAATTCTAGTAGTTGTAGTTGTAGTGCACCGACTTGGCCGAATATGTTGTTTCTTTAACGAAATCTAGGTGGAACCAGACAAACATTCGAAAAAATCGAATAGTCACTTCTGGATAAATATAAAAATATGTATTGATAAATCGGCTACTTTCAAAGCAACTCTAAATTTCGTAGAGATATTGAAAAGGTTTTACGGTTTGCTCTTGATCAGTGTCGTCCAAGCAAGAAAAGAAGCACAGAAAATTTTCTGAATCTGTGGTTTGAAATGCGACATTTTCATTGCGACCGAGCCCGTCAGCAAGGAAATTTATGTAAAAAAGTGCATGAAAAAACGTCTGCTACCTTTGATGAAGCAACACGTTTATTCCATGCTATTTTTGACCAGATTATGAATACTACCATTATGGAAAAAGAACATGTTGTGGTATAACGCCTACAAGGTTCTGGTGGCGCCCAAAGACACGAACCCTCTCAACACACTATAACTCGGCCCTATCGAGGAATAGTCGTTCATCTTCAAGCGGAGCCTAAAGAAGACTCAAAATTGTCAAAGTAAACTGTCTGTGGCGAACAAAGTGGACGAGGGTGCTGTACGGGATTTGATGGCAGTAATTAAAAGACACTCAACCGAAAGCGATTTATTTTTATTTTATGCAAGTATTTTCTGCTATTTGAACTTATGAAAAAAATCATTGTTGCTTGCTAAAATTTTGATCATGGATAACGCCGATGGTTGATTAGTAAGCATGACCGCTGCTCAGTCCAGTGGGTCTGGTTTCGATCCCAACCATGGTCTTTGGGATGTTTTGAGATGAAAACTCTGTGTCACGTCCAAGGATGCAAAATGCCTACCTTTTCTGCGGCTGTAATTTTTCTGCCTATATTCTCATTTCTCATACGACGCTACTGTCGTTTGCTAGTGCAGGACGCCCAGCGCTGTACGGCAGTCTATAAGCAAAGCAGTAACATGACAAAAAATACTGCCCCCAGTACAGCCACCAGACGCGAGCGGTACAGCTTCTCTTTCCTTATTTTACACTTTTTAATACTTTTAATCTATTCAATATTTTTAATCACAAACGACGACAATGAATGCGGTTGGTTTACGCCACGACCGGCATCAACGCTTTCGTGTACGGGCCTCTCCCTTTGACTATGCAGAGAAAAGTGTACAAAGCGAGAGAACAAACTTTACTACGCCACACTCTCACCGAGCAGTCGGAGTACAGCAGCAAAACAAAAATGTATTCTACTGCTGTACGGAAAAATGTACTCGGTGTGCCTTCCGTTCTGGCAAGAGCTGTAGTGATGCGTCGCTATAGCGGGCTGTACGGCTTGGGCAAATGTAAATATACCGAAAAAATGTAGTTTATCGGTACCGTTGGCATCCCTGGTCACGTCTTTCTTCGCAAGGGAATGCGGATGTAGATGTAGATGAACCGATATCTGGTTTTTGGGGTCACCTCTCTGGTGTCGGTGATAGGCATACAGTGCGGACAGAGATCGATGGAAAATAAACGAAAAAAAATTGACCGTACCACCCTTTGAAATGAAAAAAAAGCATTGAAATTAACAGCACTAAGTTGATTCTCCTTTACTGCCTATGATCGCATATCAGTCCCGTAAAGATAGGAAATCCCATAGAAAACGGGACAAATATGCGATCATGGGTAGTATAGTTCTACATGAAATACATAATAGTTGAGAATTATTTGTTCCAACAGATTTCGAGCTTAACAGTTTCTGTGTTCGAAAAATCTACAATGATGGAGGATTCTCTTATTTTGGACCCCCCGGGCCCGAAATTTCTTTCTACAGCCCTGGCTGCAACATAAGTGAACTCGTCGAACGATGGATAACAACTAGTGTTTCAAATGGTGTGCATTTTAGCACCGTTACCACGGCATTGAATCATTTACAAACATCGGCCAAATAATGTGGATTTTCCACACGATTTTCGAAAAAAAAACATGATATTTTATAAGGCTTGTGGTACTTCTTGTCTAATAAACAACTCATAGTAATCAAAATTAACAGCATATCTCTCGAGATGCCGGTAGTGCACATCGTTATAAGACTCTAGCGAAATCGTTTTAACAAGTAAACGTTCGCCTAAATGTAGATATAGAGGCGATGGCATAATTTTTCATACCTTAATAATGCATATGTCAGTAATCAGTATACCATCTACTTACTTATTTTTATCCGAAAGCAATCATTCTGTTCATTTTGGCATCACTTCACTCCTTAGACATCAGCCCTTATTCCAGACACCCACTCCTACCACCCTTCCTCCACTAGGAATCTACTCCCTCCGAAACATCGCAGTACAAAAACGTCATAAAAATAAACCACGCTCCCGCATCTATTCTATCGGGGATCTGCTAGTCACCGCCGCCGGTTCTATCACCTGGGCCATTCAAACAGTATCTGTCTGTGTTGGTGAGCCCACATCAACGGAGTCCTTTCGTGTCCCGCTCGGAAAATCCTTCGACAACCGAACGAGGGGTCCACCGTCGTTGCCCACCGGAACTCACTGCGCAGAATCGGGTCCTCGCTCGCGACTGAATGTTGGCGTGGTGAACGGGATAAACATCCGCCAGCAGCTAGGACGAAAAATACCTTTAGATGAACTTTCCCGACTCACCGATGACAGCTGGGTCGCTTTCGTGCTGGTTCAACTTCCAAAAGCCGTTCGGTTGGAGCATTTCCCGGACAACGCAAGTAGTGCCAGTTAGACAGTGGAGCCGAGCGATTCGTTCCGGGAAAAAGCTACGTTTCTGCGGGAAAGTGTTCAAACCGTGTGTGCATGTTTGGTGGCAGCATTTTGGAGATAGCTGAGAAGATATGTTTCCTGTTTGGGCAGGTGGCAGGTCAAAAGTGATTTATTGTGCAAAGGCCCTAACTACCTGTGCTGGTGGTGGTGGTGGCGGGCTTCGTTTTGGCTTTATAGGACAAGGCCTCAATCGATTTTGGTGAGTGAGTGAATCGAAAAAAAGTTAGAGGAAAAATAAATAAAAAAACGGAACAACAAATCTCTAAGCGAGCGGCAAACCATATTGTGGTTGGTGGAATGTGAAGGAAGTTTGAAAAAGCAACATTCAAGTGAGGGTGGTAGATGGTAGAGAAAAATCATTAACCCTAAACCAACAGTATGTCACCCTTCGAAGCGCGTAACAGTGGAAACGAGAGGAGGAGGCGCTGACGAGTTTCGATTGTTGTTTACGTTTGAATGGTTGAAGAAGAAAAAATATCAGGGGTCAGGTTCTGAAAAAAATGCTGAATTTCCCGGAAGAAAATCAAGAAAGTAACGACAATGGTATAATGTGAATAATAAAAATCATAAAGTGAACAGAACTTGCAGCAAATCCCATCAGAAACCGCAGAAGAATCTGTGCTTTTCTCCCTGGAGAAAGCAAGCGGAAAAGTTATTAATTCGAAATGATGATTGAGTGTGGAAACTGTGAAAATTTGATTAATTGAATGTGATTTGTGGCAGCCAACAAACCGACCCGGACGAAAATAACGGAAAAGACGACCATCTAATGGGATGGTAAATGGTCCAGGCGAGGGCGGTTTCACAAAGAGAAGGAAAAAAAAGCGCAACGGAAAAAACGTGATCCTGGTGTGAAGAGAGGAAAATTAATGATATTACACTGTTGAATAGAGCGCGCCCGTGTTTACTGCGGAAGGAAGCAAAACAAAAGATGTGAGCCTTCGAAGAGTGTGAATGGAAATTACATAGTGATTATCATCAAGTTCGGTTCTTTTTGCCGCTGGCTGGCTGGTGTTGTTGATACTTCTGCCGCTGCTTGTTAGTGGAAATGTGCGTGACGGACGTGAATTTTTTCACGAAACGGTGCTGAACGAGAAAATGTTTGGCCGCTCCTGTTTTTAAGGCAAGCAGTTACCACCCTCTTGAGGGGGATTAAAGAAAGGAAGGAAAAAAAAACTTTGTGAAGAAAAATCGATTCACAGAAAATCCGAGAGGAAAAGTTTGAGTCTGATAAATATGGATAGGCGCCCGGTGGGTACTGGAACTGTCGGTTCCGGTGAAGGACCGCGAGCAAATTTTCGCGGATCATCCTTGCTTGCGCTGGTGGCTGTTTTCCAGTTGCTGTTGGTTTTGCATAGTGCTGAAGGTAATTAAGTCTTTAATCGGAATATCGAGCGGATGCGAGTGGTTGTTTTTAGGTTGGTGGCAGAAAGTTGATCAGGCACCTGCTGTTGTTTGTTCACTCCCGGTGTTTTGATGCTGGTATAGGAAATACATTTTATTATCATTGCCGAGCTTTTCCGCTGCCAACTACTCAAATCTGCGTCAAATTTGTTACTTCAAATAGTTGTGTTTCAAGAAGCTGTGCTATTCGTTTACTATAAAAATCAATTATTTGAGCGGTCAAAAATAAAAATTGGAAGAGCAGAGTTTTGTCAGATACCATAGGCGGCTTCAGCCCGATTATAAAGCGAGGAGGCACGCCTTGTGGGCAAAATGTATCAGAGAGAGGACCGATTAGGAAAATGGAATTTTGAGTTTCAAAAATGCGTTTCCTGACGGAGTGGCGAATAATTTGGCAAATCATTTAGTGAAACTGTTCAAGATGTTTCTCACGGAAGCCACTAACGACTACTCCTATCGGTTACATACCGAGTTTTATGATGTAAAGCCTTAACAAGAGGTACAGATCGTATCCATCCAGAAAAATGAGTACCATAGAAAAATGAAATTCATGCATTTAAGGGTTAAGCAAAAATGTACTAAATAAACACCTTAACACTTTATACTGATTTACAAACCAGCTTGAATGTCTGCAAATTTTATTTTGGAAATTGTGATGGCGTTAGAATAGTTTTTATGAGATTTTTTATTTCAATTATAAAATTAGTAGCGAATAGCCAATAACAACAAATAAATCAAGTCTGTTGCTATTTATGGTGCACATTTTAGTGCTTAATTGCATTTGGAATACAAGGTCTCATCTTCATGTTATCCCTATTTTAAAGTAAAAAATATATTCAAAAACAGTTTTTACGGGCAAGATGACAAACTCTTGAAAATTTGAACTATACAGTATTTTCGAATAAGTAATGTTACAGAATGCAGTGCCATTTTTGTTATTAATCCTCCTGGAAGTAAATCAGAAGAATAAACTCTTTAAATAAATAGTTAAAATGTTCAGACATTGAGACAAAGTTATTGGGAATGTTGTGCAAACAACTTTGTTAAAGAATTGAATGATTTATATACTCAGGGCATCATCATGGGTATATAAGGCTCTTTGCGAAAGACACTATAACCTCCGACAGTTGTGCTATTATCTACATTTAGGCAACTGAAGCTTTAAGATGATTTTGTCTGGATGTCAGAACATTTACTTTCAGTGCACTTCGCGGCTTCCGGAGAGTTTAAATAAGATTCTCAAATATAATAAACTGTGTAACGATCAAAAATGGTCAAAATGGTCTACTTGAACTTAACGCTAGAACGTTGCACTGGGGTACAAATGTACCCCACGTCTTCTTTGGAGCCGCGTGAAAACGAGAATTCGGCATTTACCGACCTGGGACCCTAATCATAATTCAATTTAGAAGTTCTAGTACGAGTAGGGAAAGGTGGTATAGCCAGTTTGCTTATAGCCTTCGTGGAAGCAGGCTACAAAGTTGGCGCGGGTACATTTGTACCCCAGATACGGTTGCCGTTAGCGTTTCGTCAGGTTTCGTGCTGTCAGTGGAAATGTGATTCGTGACAATACCAGTTTTAATACTGGTTGTTTTACTACGTAAGTAACAATTAGTATTAAATAAACGTTTTAAATCATTTATTTAATTAATTAAATTTAATTTTGAAGCGGAAAAAAAATCGTTCTCATTTTTGCTCACTTTTATTGTTTTATTGTTAATTTTTTATTTTTCCATTTTATACCGTTTCAAAACCATTCTTCCAACTCATTTGATTTTTTTTAAATCGGTTGCAAATTCGCTAAGTTATAGTTATTTTTGTGAAAAAAGTCAAAGCCGCGATTTTTCACTTTTTATTTTGTTCAAACCAATTGACGTATCATTGATTCAATAAAATTCGTACTTTCACTTACACAGATGTTTTTGCTATTAAAAACGAAGAAAATGATGTATTATACATTTCTTTTGTTTGAATTTTTATCTGCGAAAATTGCGATCAAACGCGTGGGGTACATTTGTACCCCAGTGCAGCGTTCTAGGGTGGAAAACACAAGTGCAACGTTCTAGGGTTAAAGATGTATGTATGTAGCATCATACCTACTGTTTGATTTTGATATTTGGTCATCAGTTGTGAAAATAGCAAGATGAGCAATATAGTAAATATTTTGCTCGTGCATCGCGAAAATCCGAGCTACTAGCACAATAAGGTGAAATAGTTATGGAATTTGAGTTTCGACTTCGTCTCATCAGAGTCCGACATTTAGATTCGAGTGTGTATCTTCGTCGCGAGCGGTTGACTCTCGTAGTGCTCCCTTCGCGTCGGTTAATTTTGGTTATTTACGGCACGGTTTACTGGCTTTTGGTTGTCGAAAGTGTGAATAACGGTACAATTTGGCGATAATACAAAGTGAAGTGGCTTATAAAAGCATTTTTCGACTGACGCGAGGTGTGACAGTTTGTGAAGGTCTAATTTCGGCAAATGAAAAAGAGTCTTTTCCTCGCATTATGGGCCGTCGATTCCCGATGCAAGGACAGTGGGAGTGCACAGAAAACACCTAGAAACACGGTGTACTTTTTAGAAGTAGTGAAAAGTGGTTTTTCGGAAAATAAAGTTCGATCCGAAAAGTGACAAAGTGCGGCGATAGGGAAATTTGACATATTCAAATAATTGGTGTTTCACCAGCGACTAGCGACTACTAGGTGTCGCCCCAAAATTCTTTACCTGAAAAATAGGTGCCAAACCAGCCGATCGGTGCTCAGTTAATTTCGTCCGCGTCCCTTGTCACCGGTGTCGGCGGTGCTATCTTTGAATATTCTTGGATATTCAACTGTGTTTATTGCTTTCTTATTTTATTGCAAATGAGTAGAGGTTTTGATTCTTTTATATTCGGGATTGCAGATATTTTGTCGCATGTAAATTTTGGGCGCTCGTTGATGTGATGGCACTGTAAAAAAACACGTATCCGCCGGTCGGCTAACTTTTCTTTGGACTGAGCAAACTAATTTCTATGTTTGTTTGGGGTTTGTTTTACCAACGGGGGAACTGATCCACAGAACATTCAATGTGCTTAGGGAAAACACATGACCTTGTTTGAGTGGAATGATGACTTCAATCATGTATAATGTTTGAGAATTGACAATTCGCGAGAGGGATCGGGGACCGGTTGGCAATTACCTTCAGTTATGTCCGCACGAAGAATAAGTGTTTTTCTGTCATGTTCATTGGCTAGCGTTCAATTCTATCTCATGCCCCCACGCGAGTCTGGGTCTATTTATGACATTTGGTCCTTGGACAGGCGACGACTGGGTGCTTTTGGCCTTCTGCCGGTGGTGGCAGAGTGAGGGGGTGCGAGCGGATCTGGCGGGGAAGATAATACCGTAAAGACGAATTGTTGTTCGGGGGTTGGCTCCAATGGGACTTTGATTTGACTGGTGTCGATTATCGCGGGTCGATGCGTACTGAGGGTTCGCCGCATCTGTTTTTGTGATCCTGCAAGTCTAATTTCAAGTTCCGTTATTGGTAACAGGCCCGTGCATCGGGTTAACGATTTCCCTTCAATGTTCGATATAATCGTTCGTATACGTGTTCACCAACAATCCAATAAGGAAAATAGGAAATACTTTCGTTGATTTATAACATCTCGAACTATCATAACTCTTTGTCTGTATAACGTGTTATCACTCGGTAGTTTGCAACCCAAAAATATATAGCAAAATTAGTCCAAATAATGTCGCAATAAATAGTCCGGCCCATTACGCAGATAAGATTAGCTTTTATAGGCAATACTCCCACGGTCGGCTGTGTGGGGTTGGAAGCGAATCTTAGACCCTATTCCCTTCCAAACCACTAACTTCGCGACACCTATGGAAGAGTCTGATGAACCTTCTGTGTAAGATTCCGCATTTTATTCAAACGATCGCCGGGTAAAATCAGCACCGACACGATAGAAACCACGAACAAATTCGTCGCGTGATTGAATATTATTAAAAATATAAGCAGTGCTCCTTATAGATGGAGTTCAAGGTGCTCATTTTGCTAATCGTATTAATACAACAAATGATAAATTTCCCAAATTCTCGGCAGCCGGCTGCCCAGAGCAATTATTACATGATAACGCTACTGACACATTTACTAACAACTCTCCCCTTCCCGTGATACATGTGGAGATGCAGAGGATTCCTCGGTCTCTAGTAGCAACATGTATCGGACTAACATTCCTTCCTTTCCCAGAAGATCTGCATTCGGACGTAGCCGGCGTCGGTATTGATCAGCATGCAGGGATCAGAATAGATTGTACAATGTGGCTCATCGTGTTATTCCCAAGCATGTTGCTCCAATGAACATTTTACAACCTAATTTGGTTCTGGTCAATAACGGAGTAGCAACTACGGGCGATCTCTTATTCTTATTCTTATTCTCGTCTCATCAGAGTCCGACATTTAGTAAAATAACGAAACATTTCGTTTCATTCACGAAAAATAGTCGAGGAAAAATTTCGTGCAATGTACACTTCCCCTCGCCTAGATTTATGGCATTGCAAACATCATCAAGCATATTTGTGCATCAGTTTTAACGAACGTTAGACAGACAACTACTTGGATATTGCATTGCGTTTCGATAGTGGTGCATCGAGGAGACCGAGAGCGTTTATGGGCCTATTTTCATGCTTTGTGTTTTTTTATATTCCGCTCCAGCTCAAACTAACGATCTGCCAACACCCCGCACACTGGCGTAGCCGACTGGTGGGTTGCCGCCGATTGACTTTTACAGTGGGCTGTGTTTGCAAACATTGTTCAACAGCTTAATAACAGTACTTGTGGACACAGTTCACAGTGGGGGTCACTTTGTGTCGATTCATCGGTCTGTTTCGTCTTCGTGCACAGGTTAATTGAAAAAAAAACGTAAATGTAGAAGCCTATTAGTAGTTGTGTGGCAATAATTGTGATTTTTAGTACTAGTATACTATTGTTATTGACTAGTCGTATATCTATCTGTGTATGTGTTCGTCTGAGTGTTTGTGGCAGCTGAGAATGAATTCAAAACTGGCGTATATGATAGATTTGTGGGTAACCCTTCCTAGGATTCGTTGATCACTTTTTACCGGTGTTGGTTGATTTGCATTATCTGAATTGGTGCTTGTGAAGGACTCCTTACTACATCCACAGACGGAAGCAACTTAAAAAAAATCGTTGACTTTTTTGAGTTATGGCAGATTGCGTGAAATGTGTGGAATCGGCATTTTCGGAATGGAATATTTTTGTAGTTTATTTTTATTAGGACTATATGCGATAAATTTTGTAATATTTCTAAACCAAGTGAGTTAGAATATGACCTAATGCGCAATGAATACATGAGAATATGATTCACGCCAAACCACCTGAATTCGTGGTTGCGGCACATAGCGATTAAAATTATGGTACAATCCTGTTCTACTCATAAAAATGCTAATGAGATAGTGTTTATTTCTTTTACTTCATTAGTCCGTTTTTGTCGTACCTATAGTAGTTTGCTTTTCCGCTACCAATGTGTACCACAAATAATATCGGTCAATTTAGATGCTTCTACTTAATTTCTTCCTTTTTCTTTATTCGGCATGTTATTTTTCCTTTTATAACTATATCATAAACTAGATTCATACTAACACTCATTAAGACAATAAATTGCATACACTCTCATGTACACTCACAATCTCTCTCACTCCAAATATACAAACGCTCGTGACCTTCGCGATAACGTAAACCTGATCGCAAACGCGAGTAAACAATTGCAAACATCCACCCATACTTACGCCCACCAATTCGCCAACAACAAAACATCCGGGTAATTAAGTGAACGCTCTAGCACTTATACATTAATAAAAGCGGTCTCAAACTCCCCGTTTGCGCGATCATGAATCGGTCACGTCCGAAACTCTGATCCTCGACCCTAGTAGCATAGATCCATGCCTTCAATTGGACCAATCAAAAATGACACTCACTAAACTCTAGTGATATAGGGATCTCACTCTCCTCAAACATTCAGCACGATAACATACAAAGGCTCAAGCCCCAGCACACCAATGCCCGCGGTCTTTCAAACATGAAAACACTTCGGTGATTAAGTGGATGTTTACCACTAATTAACTTACAAACGCGGTATCAAGAGTGAACCTACAAACGCCCTCGTTCGCGCGATCATGAATCGATTACGTCCGGAAGTCACTACTCTCGGTCCTAGTAGCCTAGGCCCTAGCATCTTAACCATACACTGAAAATTAAGTACCAGATTCGCGGTCTGCGCGATCATCTAAGAACATACACGAATGTGCGAAAGGACACACGGTAATACACTCGAAGTTACACATATGCTAGCACACGTGACATGCAAACGCCCAGGCGATCGATCACGCTAACTTTCAAATGCCCAAGCCCTTGACGACAATACACAAAGACGAACAAGCAACCGCGATCATCCACGCGCAATTACGCCCAAGATTTCGCAAACTCAAACACGTCCTGACTGTTTAGTGAACACTATAGTACTTATAATCTGATTAGCGCGTTCGAAAGCGCACGGAAATAAACGCTCATTCCCACGCGATCATAAAGTCCCTACGCCCGCACATCTGAACAGTATCACAATCAGGATTACGGCCCGCTGCAATTGGTCTTAAGCAGTGTTTTAGTTGGCGACATTTCCCGTTTCTTCAGTAATTATAGTGAGTGATTCTGACGGGAAGCCCTTCCGAGAACCCAGCTCTACACCTCTAGTAAGACAACTCTTAAAAAAAAACTGTTTTAATCCACCTAGTGGTGCAATTGTGCCTTTCTCATTTGTCCAAACTACGATTTCATGGCTCATTTTGTTCAATTCAATGGTGGAAATGAATATTACAAATTCAGTACGATCTGCACATACATACAATGGATCAACAGTCACGATTTAGAGATACAATGTGTCGCGACTGAAACATCGCTTGAAACCAGCGGCGAATCAAAAAGGAAGATCCGGGGTGGTCCGGACCCTGCCGAAAATTTTCAACTTGTTAAGAAATTTTAAACTAGTTATAATTTTAAAGTAGCAACCCCTCACTGCATACTCCTACCTAAGCCTGTATAAGCCAAAAAAAAGGGCCGGGATTAGGTTGACGATTTTTAGAGTGATTGCATAACTTTTCTTTATGAGAAAGGCAAAAACATGTACGAAAAGTCTAATGCGATTTGAACTACCGCATTTTGTTCAAATCGTTCCTATATTCGAATTATGAGACCTACCTTAATGCAACCTGTAACAATTCATGTTGTTACATGTAAAAAAATAATTTTAATCTGTTTTAAAACCATTCGATATTTGCCCATGCTATGTTAATACCCAAGCCCACTGTCTGTCATGTAAATAATGTTTGCAAAAAACCCTATCACGGAGTAGCAAAACTATAATTAGTCCAACAGACCTTAACCGTCTATAATCATATATAAATTTAGGCGTATACCAACCCACTCACTCACCAACTGATACAAGATTAATTAAAGCCAATCAAAATTCAGTATCCCAATTAGAATAAATCAATAGCTTGAACCGGAAACAATTTTGTAGCCAATCAGATCGTACATCAAACAATCCTGTACTGGACTGAAGGCGCAGTACAGTTTGAGATTCCATTTCTCGATCAATTTGGTGGAGAGCGTACTTGAGTAAAGGTGTTATTTCGAGGAATTCGAGAGGTTTAGAGAAGCGCGAGTAGTAACTTAAAAAAACTGTAAGTTACTTAATTTTTAAATGGATCAAAGAAATTCTCTAATCGGTTTTTCAAATAGTGCTTAGAGTTTTGATGCGCGTTCGTGACTTGGATTGTGATAGTTTTGAACTAAAATTGGTCTGAATTAAGGTAAGCTTCATTATTCCAACATTTAGTGAGTGCAACTTAGACTAAGAATACACGTTGAACAGGTCCGTTAACCCATTCAACGTGGGTGTTTGGTCTAGGGACCAGATTCCGCAACAAACGGGAAGCTGGATCTGGAAGGCAAGCAGCTGGTTCTCCGCCAAATTTTATCCGGGAACGCAACCAACCCGTCGAAATTCGTCCGGGAAAAACCGAATCCCGTCCACCGGCCATCGCTACATCGGCCGAGCTGTGCCCGCCCTCCGTGGTCCATGCGGTAACAGTCACACCGCTAGAATCGTTCCGAATTATCATCCTTCAAACCGTCACATCCGTCGTTGGAACACCGTCGTGGCTGGCCAGCGATACCAAGTAAGACTGTTCTTTTGTACTCACTAACCAGAGCTCTGGGGGGAAGAAACCAACCACTGTAAATAATGTTAAACGCCAGTGTAAATATAAAAGGTTAGATTAGATGTGATAATTTTGCGATCTTTAGTTTAGTTTTAATTTTGATTCAGAATTACGGTCTCGGATTAAATCTCTATACAATTTTAATGTTTTGGTAATAATATTATTTGGGAAACGTTTTAGAGAACTAGTTCGGTGTAGGGCAAAATCGGGGGACGACCTCGTTAAACATCTGGAATTGTGCGTTGTAATGCTTGACCGACGGTGCGTCTCCATTGAACAGATCGTTTGCTTCGCGTTTTTCGAGCAGTTGGCTCGCTGATTCAAGACTCGAACCTGTTCCCGATTTCGAAGCTTTTGGGTGGTTGGGAGTGAAGTGCAGTTTGGGTGAGAATTGGGATACGTTTTACCCGCCCTAATTAAAGAGTCTTTGGCCGGACACGAACTGACCAGTGGACTCTCTCTCTCTCTCTCTCTCTCTCTCTCTCTCTCTCTCTCTCTCTCTCTCTCGAGAGAGAGAGAGAGAGAGAGAGAGAGAGGCGCTTAAGTCACTGGTTTAAAGTAACCTCATCCCTGAAAACTCTTTGGCTGTCCTTTCCATAGTTAGCTCTCCAAGGAAGATAGAAAGTTACAAACCAACCCTATTTATGGACTATTTGCGAGACACGAACTCTTACAAATATTTTGAATAAAGGTACGGATAATTACTTCTAAAACTGAATTGTACTGTATCGATTTTGTTGGTTATTTTCGGCAAATTTGAAACTAAGTGAAACGAAAGCAATGAAATTGAAAGACGGATAGGTATTCTAGAACGAATCAGTTACAAACTTAGAACGGAAAACTAGGACTAGGCAAAACTGAATTGCATTTTGTAACATTATTGAAACAAACATAGAATGGTATAGTTCAAGCTTCTTTTAATTCCATTCGATACACTTGTTTAGTCGAGAAATATAGCAAATCAAATAAATTTCAAACCTTCGTTAATTTTCGTGTCTAAAAAGGTTAAATTGAAAAAGGACATCACATGAAATGAATGAAGAATATCTTAAATAATTTTAAATTTTAATAATAATGGACAAACAATTTTTTAAATTATCATGCTTATAAATTCGAAATGAATGCAAATTTATGATAGAAACAACTCATGGTAGAAAGAAGGAAAATATCCACAGAATATTTAGACGAATAATTACAAATATTGTGAACACAAAAATAAATGAACAGTAATCACATTCGCTACGAATAAGGGTTGCATCTATGTATTTCTCTATTACGGTCATTCAGTCAAATAGAATGGGCTTTCTTGTAAGTATCATTGTCGGTCACATAACTCTTGAACCAGTCGGTCCGATGGCATTTGAAAAAAAATGTTCTTTGGACGGCATTCCGATAAACGGCAGTCGGCTATACGGTATTGGGCCAAATGACCGGATACCTATAAATGTATCTTCTTGAATTGGGAATCTCGTTAGTCCTACAGATTTTGAGATAGGGAGCAATCTTTTCACCATAATGTAGGGTAAGGTGGGGCAAACCTAATAAATGGTTTTGGTTGTGAAATGCTCACATTACATCGGATCAAGTCTTTATATATACCAAATTAAAGGATAGGTTTCTGCGTAACTTTCTATGCATAGCATTTTATTCATATCTTGGGAAAATTTTAAGATTCAAGCGTTTTACGAAAAAGTTAATTTTTGCTGTTTTTAAAAATGGTGGGGTAAACCCGACCGCCTATGTTTTTGTTTGATTTAGTACAGATATAACCCAAATTTCATGATTTTACAATGATAAATCAATTAATTTTATGTTATTGAATGGTAATAAAAGAAAATGGAGTTCAATGTCAGTTCGGAATGTCAAAATCACGAGCTGTAGCACGTAAAGATATTCCAATAGCATCGCAGTAACTACTCGACGAATTCATCACGTTTTTGTTCCTTTCGTTTGTAATTACGAACCACTGCAATGCATTGTGCTAAAAAATAATAAAAATATATTTTTATTTAATAAATAAACAATTTCATTGCAAAATAGCGGTCGGATTTATCTTGTTATTTAGAGATCGGATTTGCCCCACCGCGTAATTTTTCATTACGACGCAATGAAAAAAAATACGAAGAAAAAATTGAGCCGATTTCATCTATGCACTTTGTAGGACAAATTGTTTAGGACTAGTTTACAGCATTTCTGAACTAAATAAGCTAGTAGTCATTTTCTATGTAAAATCGTGTGTTGAATCCGAAGATGAGGTCCAAAAAATTTACAGTAGAACAGTTTACGAGTTACAGTGAAAAAATGAATTTTACCTTTAAAATTAAAAGTACGTTCAGTAAAATCCAAATATCTTCGGTAATAGTGCATCGAAATGAAATATTATTATGTTGAATTAAAGGTTACTTAATGCACTTTCGATCCTTAGAACATTTTGTTTTAGTGTGGCTACTGGCTCTGAATCTATGAATCTATTGAACTTTTTATTAATTTTTTGTTGTTTTTGAACAAAAATGAGCGTGTGGTCAATATTTTCGGCAAGATGAAGCAATCCCAAAAACTATATTTTTATGGGAAATTAAAGCCTGCTAATAACCAATGAAAATAAGCATTTGTTAGTTTAAATCCGATGAAAATCAGCAACACATGTGACCATATTGTCACAAACGCTGAGACAGTCACAATAGTCGATAAAATAAAATCACTCAGGCAGGCAATTGGTGAGGGAACAAACAAAACTGGCTCTTTCAATGAGTTTCAACGTCGCAAATGCTTAGTGTGGAAGTTTACCGTGACTTAACTTTTTGTCTGTTCCGACAGCATGAAGTAACAAGTTATTTATTTTTTTGTAAAATGGCAATTTTTGTGTTTCTCTGTATCAACTTCTTGAACCGCCTCGATTTCAATTTTTGCTAGGGCTTGTTTAATAATATATGAGGGACTCTCTGTCAGAATTCTGTTAAACAAGTAAATGGAATAATTTTGAAAGAAAATAATGTGGGGTAATATTCGAACTCGTTTATCCAATTAATTTAGGACTTCTGATAACAATAATTTCAGCCTCAGTGGAGTAATGTCATCAAAAATTCGGCATTAAAAATGCGCATAATATTTACATGAACAGAATCGTATAGGTTCAAAACACATTGTAAACTGCACGCTCCACAATGCCTTGACTCCTTGCCTCCACGTTTTGTTCTACTAACAATTTATTTTACGTTATTAAAACGTCTATAAGTTTATAATTTGAAATTATATTGGATTCATATTGGCTTCTATGATGTACCGATTTTACTGTACTGGGTCACAAAACTTCAACATACTACAATATCTAATAAAACATGTAAGTGAAATTACAAAACAAAAATTATAAACCTAAAATAAGTCTTGTTCGATGTCCTACATAGTTTCAAAACACGACCTGCTACATATTCTAGGAAGGACCACAAATTAAAAGTTTTACAAATTATTAATTTGTGAGAAAACTAACGACTGTTGGTGGAGTTCTTTTTATAGGGGTTATGTTCGGCTTCCAGTCTTTGAAATATTTAACAAACGGAATATTTACTTATCATCCGACGTTTCGGCTACATGTATTGCGCCTTTCTCACAACACACAATACAGATCTATGGTGTACGTAGGAGGACTCTCAACAAAAATTCAAAAACATTTGAAGCATGACTACCCCGATGTTGTAGTGAGTATGAGGCAAGCTCGCACGATAGACCATCTACTCCCAACAGTAAAGGACAAAATGGAACAGGATGAGAAAAGCAATGGTGTATACAAAATACCTTGCGCCCAGTGCCCAGATTGCTATGTGGGCATGACATCGAACAAATTAAAAACCAGAATATGCAATCATCGATCCAATGTGAAAAAACTACATGAGCTATGGACTGGTGGTTCATCAGCGGAGGACAAAGAAGTGACTAGATTGAGGGAGAGGACGGCACTTCTAGACCACTGCACAACGAAGCACCACGACTTTGACTTCAATCGGGTAGAGGTATTGGACAGCACATGGAACACGGAAACGAAAAACTACCTAAAATTGAGTTCCTTTCACTCAATCTCGTGGTATCGTGGGAGAACTTAAAATTAGGTAAACCGTGTTAAAGGTAGTTTCCATTTAACCACGGCAAAAATTACAACTCATTGATAGGTTTTTTATACTCAAATTTAAGTTGAATTTACCTAATTTTGAGTATACCCCAAACAACTCAAAAGTACCTTCCTCCACGGAAGACCTCGACTGAGTCGAATCTCTCGTTTTGTATTTGACAACACTAATAAGTGCGAAAGAGACGCACAACTCAAAAGTAAGTTAAAAGAACTTATTCTGCAGGTTGTTTTATTTAACCGTGAAGAGACAAAATTTAGCTATACTCGAAACATGCCACATTGTAAATACACTACACACAGTCAATAAACGC
Organism: Topomyia yanbarensis; assembly: GCF_030247195.1. NCBI lineage: Eukaryota > Metazoa > Arthropoda > Insecta > Diptera > Culicidae > Topomyia > Topomyia yanbarensis. The sequence goes on from NC_080671.1 coordinate 88,135,398, forward strand.
ACTGACACAGACAATTTGAGTAACACGTATGCAGGGGTTTTACACACAGTCAAAAACTTAACAACACAGAGAGGAGAGAGAAGAAAAACAAATCTCGAAAATACACACACGGATCCCACCTAGAGAGGGGTACGATCACTGATCATGAGTACCGCTGTGATCAAAACAGAAGTGGATACAGAAACAGCAAACACAAATAGTTTTCTTCGTTTACGGACCGTTTTCGGATAATTATTAAACCGCCACGTACGTGAGTCAGTGGCAACACGCAATGTAATATTTTTCAAATTCAAAAAGCACCGCGCCGATAATCATACATTACTTGCACATTTCACCCTCAGAACAGCTAAATATGACAATTGCACCAATATACGAAGGTGTGCTTGACGATAACACGGTAACTAGCTTAGTAAGTGTTTAGGTGAATCAATGTGTCTTGTAATGTAATTTTGACTGAGTGTAACGTTTTGTAGATTCCTTGAGAAAGGCGCAATACATGTAGCCGAAACGTCAGATGATAAGTAAATATTCCGTTTGTTAAATATTTCAAAGACTGGAAGCCGAACATAACCCCTATAAAACAAATTATTAATTTTATAATACTTGACGTAGTATCACATATTTCTACGGATTCGTGTAGTTTGTATTAACATTATACAAAACCCAATTGAGCAGCTAGCGTTTCAAAATACGAATTTTATAACCTGTGCGGGTTTAATTTATAAGGAATTTTGTATCATAAGAGAGTTATTTTATGTAATACACTTGTAAATATTACACGCAGTATTGCATACAAACCATTCGATAATATCATTGAGCCTGAAATTATTGTTATCAGAAGTCTTTAATCATTTGGATAAACGAGTTCGAATATTACCCCACATTAAATTCTTTCAAAATTCTTCCATTGACTTATAATATAATTTTTGGGGTTGCTTCATCTTTCCGAAAATATTGACCACACGCTCATTTTTGTTCAAAAAACGACGAAAAATTAAGAAAAAGTTCAATAGATTCGTAAATGACGTCAGAACCAGTAGTCGCTTCAAAAAAAATATTCTAAGGATCGAAAGTTCATTAAGTTACCTTTAATTCAACATAATAATATTTCATATCGATGCACTACAACCGAAGATATTTGGATTTTAGTGTGCATTGTTTTGAGAACAAAGCAAATATTTAATTTATTCTTGCCGTCATGAGTAAAGATGATGAAATACTCTGCTCCGACCCAACACAGCGGTCGTTGACTTTAAATTCTGTTCAATACGATTGAGTTTTATTGAAGTGTAATACCTGCTGAAGGTGAAGATGCAGCTTTGGCTCAAGGAGGTTATGTATCTTCAGTATCGTCATCTTCGCAATGTAGTACTCATATCATTCAACATGTTAGCCAAAGCTGAACGTTTCGTTTTGCAGAACAACTTGAAGCACGTGGCTGAAAGTGATAAAGTTGGATTAACATTTCCGTGTATATAGAAAAACAAACTATGTAGATGTAAAGCTATATGATCTATCACCACGTACCCCTCCTGATCTAGTTGCAGAATACATGTCGCAATACGGAGAAGTAAAATCCGTTACACCTGATACGTGGAGAAATTTCTTCCCGATTACACCTAACGGTGTTTTTGTGGTGAGGATGCGGATCGAAAGACCTATCCCCTCCCACGTGACTATAAAACTTAAAACCCACGAAGCTACTATTAATCAAACTACGTTATGCACCCATGAGGGCAAACTCCTACGTGCAAGTATTGTAATCAGATTGCACACCACGGACAACCTTGCGCTAAAGATACAGAGAATGCATTTCTACCGATTTCCAACGAATCCACGGAAAACCAACCCAAAAAAGAGTTTTCAATACCAATACCCGAACCACAAACGGTTGCAAAATTTATGGCAGCTGTTCAGTCAATATTGACAACTGCAAAAGCAGTATCCAGCACTCCAAAAACCACTGTAAGCAATATCGGCGAAGAAGATAAAAACAATGACGACGGATTTACACTGGTCACTCGTAAGGGTAATAAGCAGGAAAGAACATTTGATTGCGAGCACCAAGACACCTTTAACGATAGAAGAGAATTAAATGATCCCCATGACGCAGTAGGCGAGCCGCGAAAGAAGGTCTCCGATCGCAATAAAAAGTTGCGCGCACGAGATCCAACGGGTAATCAATAATATTTGCTTTTATTTTTATTTTGCACATATTGTAAACACATTAAAGATCCACGGCTCCGTTAAGCTACCGCTATGAGCCGTGTCAAATAAACGAAATAAAAAAAATAAAAGCAAAGGTTGACTCATGAGCTATTCATAGATATAGGTTACTTTCTCGTGAACTATTTCACGAAACTTGGAAATTTAAACTAATTGATTCGAAAGGGTTATGAGGCTATATCTAGGGACTAAAGAAACATATTTTAAGAGCTTCGAATTATTAAAAAGCAAGAATAATATGTGTCCCGATTTTGTCAACGTCCCCGTTTAATCATCCTGAAATTCACCAATGGGCTGATAAAAACGGGCTTTCACTGTAGTCACGACTTACCATTCGTGGTCGTGAAATAGTTCACGAAATCATAGAATATTATTCATGTATTCGTAAACTGGTTCATGATGCCTAGTGTATACGATCTATCTTGCATGATTGTTATATTTGGAAGATATCCCTAATAATTTTCCATTTCATACAACATGGTCATGTAATTTTCACGTGAACCATTTCAGATTTTTTTATTATTTGTAGAATAATTTTTGTACATGCACTTTCCAGGAATTTTCATACACAGCTGCTAAAGACCAGCGAGAGGCACGAGCATTAGACATAGGAAAACTATTAGGACCTAGAACATCCTTATTCATTTTATAATGTTCAGTGTTATGTATGGACAGAAAAATAAAACTACACTGAGCACCAAAAATACATTATAGAGCCACAAATCGTCTTCACGATATAGTTTACATAACGAGATAACGCGAATAAGTCATACTTCTATGTTCGTGTTCATATTGTCACGTTACACAGTGGCGGATTTCCCAAAAAATCTGGCCAAAAGTCGAAAATGGTTTTGATTTACCTGCAACGGTACATACCACGTTTTTTGGAGCGCAGATTACGATTTTGATATCAGATTTTCAAAATTCAAAATGGCGGTTACAAAATGGCCGACATTTTAATATAAATATAAGTAAATTTTCACGAATAAATGGTTTTAATGATTACAGAGTATGCCAATAACGTTTATAATGTATCGAATTTTAAATGGTGTGTAGTTAAATGTTGGAATTTGTTGATTTGTTCGCAATAAGATATTTGGGTGTCTAGACAATGTAGCTTTTATAAGAATTTATGAGAATTAATTAATTAGTCATTATTTTATTTGAAATATTATACAACATAGTTATAAAACTTTTCAACTCTATATACGATTATTATTCAATTGCTGCCCGATGTACATATTTATCAAAGAACGAAAAATAGTATTTTTTTAATTTATAGAAAATATGCCGATCGTGCGACGAAATGCTTAGAAATGCAATTTGTAGTAACTAAAAAATGAATATGACAAAAATACGAAAACAAGTGAAATTCACTAAGATTCATAGTTTTATTTAAATTGTTGGACCGAGGATTTGTCCAAATTTCATTATTACGATGAATTATTACGATTACGAATCTATTTAAAAGGATGCGTTATACTTGGTCAGAACATGCTTGTATTGCTTCCTGGTATAGTTTTGAGCAACCACGTTTTGTTGTCATGTTTGCTGACATTTTACGACTTTCTCAAAACGCCAAAGTGAGACTTTTAGCCAAATCACGGCCGGAGGTCCCAGTATTCTTTTGCTCTACTCTATTGATTTTCGCTCGTAGAATCCAGTCATATATTCCACTTTTAAATTTGTTTTGCTTTGCATGATCAAGCGTCTTAGTTTCTCGGTAACGTTTACATGGTATTCGTAATCGATTTTTGAAATTTGGAACCTTTGTCGATCACTTCTGTTGACTTATGCACGACCAAAATTTTTTACGTCTTTTGCGTTCCAATTTTGATATCTTTTGAAAATGTTTATGTATCTCGATGAAAATTTCACCACTAAATACACAATTCTTCCTGTTCAAAATTCAGTATTGTACGACTCGCTACGACAATTAGAGGTGCAGCAGTAATTAAAAGTACGAGTCAAAATTTTAAACTGAAAATCTTATATTCCGTCTCCATCTCCACTTAACAAAAGATTACTCAAAAATGGGCAAATTCGGGCAACAATCCTTTAATGTACCAAATAGAGAATCGTTCAAAGGAACACAAATTGCCTTGAATCATAGTGGACATACGTGGACAAAAAAGTATTTCAAGAACGTAGCAAAAATGTGTGCTGAAACTGTCTGCTACAAAATCGTGAAAGTTATTGATATTTTCTATAAACAAACAAAATATTAGCCTTTGATATCAATACATATAAATAAAGAACATACCTTTAGCATAACTTTCCATTATTCCATATTCAAAACCGGCAGTTTTATCAAAATCTAGCTACATATGAATAATACTGATATTTCGAGCACAGGATAAAAAAAATATGAGCAAAACGCGATGGTTTAAACTGTTTGGATATGTCAACACCACAAATATGGAAATTTTGAAGCATTTCACTTAAAATAGCATGCGGCAGCACCACCTGAAGGATACTATATGTACTAGAACCCAAAATACTACCATGCAATTTTCGACTTTTGGCTAGGTTTTTGGACAAATCTGCCACTGTGCGTTACTCCGAGTAAAAAACGATATTAACTAAAAAATAACAGACCGCGATAAAGCGAAAAAAATTACGAATATCGTTATAAAACTGCTGATATCATGAAAATGAGTCACATCACTCCACGTGTCAAATGCGAAAGTAAGCTGTAGAATAAAATATCAAGATAACGTGCAAATAAATTACGGAAATCCTTACAAAGATTCTAAAATCAAGAACAAAAATCACACCACTCGTGACAAAAATATCAAAAATCGTGACTAATATCCTGAAATCAAGAACATGAATCACTTTACTTGTTACAAAAATATCACGATAACGTGAGTAGAAATTACGAAAACAACGACTAAGATCCTGCAATCATGAACATAAATCACGCTGCCCTGACAAAAATTTCGATAGTAAACTCGAATAAAATATCACGGTAACATGTGAGAAATTACGAAAATCGCGAATAAGCTCCTGCAATCAGTAACCCATGTATATATTTGGGGTGAATTAGTTTTTAGAAACACAATACAAGGTTTTTTATTATTAATAATTTTCTAGAACTTGGTAACGGTTTTCGTAAATCGTTCAATTCACGTAATCGTTATCATTATTTTTATGAACTTATGAACGGTTTTTTCCATGTAGAGAAGTGGAATGTGCTTCGATCAATAGAATGTCAATAGCAGCCTATAGCACTATTACACCTTTCGGTTCAGTCAGCCAAACTCGACAAACTAAGTCGAATGGTCCATAAGACTCGGTCATCAGGGCCTTGGTAAGGCAGGCAGTTTCCGGAATGCTTGACTTTTCTATATGAGAAAGACAAATTTAATGCTCTTTCCAGAATTGTAAGACCTGAGTGACAAAAATATATTTTGTTTTCCTCAAATCTGTATTCTTCATTGGTGACGAAGTACTATCATTCACAAATAGAAACATTGCAGAAAATATTTGCAAACCATTTACAACTGCCAAACCATCAATATTTGCATGGAGTGGATCCATTTGATACGCGGATTAAATTTTTCATTTCACCGCCCCCCGAAAATCCATCAACTGTCCTATCGGTAATGTTTTCGCAGATACCCACACTCGGAAGCCGGGTATTTATTTTTCTCCAACCGACCGAACCGACCTTGTTTAGACAAGCGATAATCAAAACTATTGGAACTACCAAAGCTTCCCTATATTATTGAAGGGGCTTTCAAAACACCAGCCCCTTTCTTCACCACCACCTACCGTATAGGGATGAGGACACAGCAGATGGTTTATGATAATTAGAAATCGAGGTTAGGATTCGGAGCGACATGTGTGGGGAGACTCGAGGATGTGTGGATGCTCTCATCAAACCCATCCAGACGAAAATATGCGATGTTATTTCAGGACTATTATTGCAGCTGCAGCAGTACGAGACTATATAAGCTGTTTGATGTGAATGAAGTGATGATGATTTTACAATATTTGCCTGAGGGGCCGGTTTGAATTCTGTTGGAAAGGATAGGCTGACAAACTGTACTGTTGGCTGGCATGTTGACGGCCTTGATGACGGGGGATTCAATATTGCAGTTGACTATTTATAGAAGTAGGAGATTGGGGACTCTTTCTGATTAGGTTATTTCGCAATGCTAAAGTCGCATCGTCACGTTTGCTGACTTGAATCACTTTGATGTCGTAATTGCAGTCATAGATAAACTATCACAGTCATATTATTTCGATGATGCCCTACAAATACTGATGAAAACGTCAACAAGAAATATTCTATTGGAACACTGAAGAATTTTCGACCTTGATCGACATAAAAAAAAACAAAATTCCGCAATCTGCTAATTCCCCGTCAAACAATCGAGCCAAACGGACGCCCCTTCGAGTTATTAGCCGTTCAAATAAAACTAAATTGTGTGCAAAGTGATTACACTCACCAGTTTGGCCAAAAATTTCTGCTCAAAGTTTTCATCCAACCCGAGAGAATAACACTGCTGTCACGTTTCAACCGGCAGTTATCCACCCCACTCTGTCGCTGGTCTCTCTCGAGGGACCGGGCCCGGCAATCCGAGTCGCGTGTCACAAATTAAAGCAACATCGTGTTTGATGGCAGCAGCGGCCCGGCGGAATGAAAAACAACTGCGAGCCTGGGGATTGAGGAATAAGATTGTTGTGTTTAACCCTTGGGGAGTGCAGAGGAAATTGACTAGTCAAGCTATTGTATTTATGTTGGTACGTAGACTGGCTGGCTCTCAACGACTGCTGCCGGGAATTCAAGGTAAGCAAACATAAATGAAAGCATTCCTTTGAAAAAGGCAGACATCTTTGGGAAGGGAAGGATTGCGATTGAATTGGTTGTGTTGCCTTGTTTCGCAATAGTTGACATAAATCGAAAAGATGCCAAAATATTAATGTTTGTGGTGAAAATATAGTGCTTGATTTGTATAAGCTCACTAATATTTGGATGACTGATAGATTTAAAACGTACCCCAATTTCTGAAAACTTGTTAAATCTCCTCAAGTCTCTTTAAATTAGTTATGGAATTTGCGTTTCGGCTTTGTCTCATCAAAATTCGGCACTAACTTAGTGTCAAGACTAAGATAGCACCGGATTGACGTTAGCTCCAAAAAAGGAGAGACGAATTGTGTCCCCGAGTGTGATGTCCTGTGAGAAAAGGATTTCATTTTTAAGCTGATGAGAGCTAGTGGAATCGAATCATTTGATTTGGCTTAGAAAGCCAATGCAAGATTCTCCTTCGTGGCGAAAAATTTGGGTAAAAATTATTTTTTTCTCCACGCTTAGTCCTAGTCACTAAGTTTGTGTTGGATTCTGATGAGGCGAAGTCGAAACGCAAATTCCATAAGAAATTTAGTTTTATTGGAAAAAAAATTGTTTTGCCCAAATTTTTGTCCACTAAGCAGAAATTTAGCATAGTGCTTCTTCAGTCTTTATTTAACAATAAACAATGCATAATGAAGTAGTTATGTTCACTTTATTAGAAGCAAGAATTACAAAAAGTTGGGCGATACGTCATATTTTACTTCACAGTTGGACAGTGAACTTTAAAAAGAGTCTAGTCGTTTTGATTAGGGTTGCGTTTACTACCATTAAAGCATCAATAATAATTTTAAATAGTAAGAGACAACATTGGAATAGTATGCGACAAATCCAAGCGATTCCCCTGTCATTCCCATGAAATTATTCCAAAATGCCCCACAGAAGCGAAAACAGATGCATCAATCCAATTCCTAATTGTGTCACCAGCACACTTCGAATGCCACGCGCACCCGTTTCCCCCAAAAACCCTACCCAAACCACGGCACTCAAGCGGTGTGGTGTGGGTTTTCTAAATTCCAACCTAGGACGAACGCGTTCTGGCATTAATTGAGTGACTTTCCACACCCATTCTCCTCATTCTGTGGTTCTTCACACCAACAACGATTGAACAACGCATTGTTGTTTGTCGGTCACAATAATCTCCATCAAGGAACGTGCGCTGCGACACCGACACCCGACCGCCCGCCCGCCCTGCACAGTGGAGGAAGACTGCTCTGTCCTTCGTCACATCGTCTGATGCAGTGTGGCCACTTTTACATGGTGTCAGATCCGTAGATTTGGATTTTGAGTTTTTATATTTGATCCTCATTGCTGTACTGATTCGATACCTTGGAATTAATTTCACTTTCTGTGTTTTGCGTTGAAGCTTTGGAGCGTTTTTTCGGAGACGTCACTTAAAACTTTACCTTTTTACATCAGGAAATAGTTTTTATTTTTTTGGACTAAGAATTTTTCTTTTTTTAATGGAATTTTCAGTTTATGAAACAATATAATTATGGAGAAGATCTTCTGTTGATGCGTTAAGTTACTATTCTTTGTGTTATCGTCGTGTCACGTCGTTTTTAGATTTGCATATTATTCTTTACACACAAAAGAACAAACACTGACTCTGTTTTATACAGGGCCGATAAGCGGAGAGATCAGTGTATCGGACCGCGAAAGAGAGAAGCATGCTAGCATTGCTATGCTTTACGTCGTTGTTGATCCACACTGAATACGAAAGGTACTGAGCTGTGTTGCATAAACTCGATGACTGGGATATGCGAGAAATCGAAAATTTGAGTCCCACATTATCTAAAAGTTGCTTACTTATGATTTAAACAAAATTATAGATCAACGACATAAACGACAGGTTCCGGCTTGCCAAGATATCACGAATAAGGATCTACCTCGAAAACGTAACGAATTTTCTGAGCAGCACTTGGGACTATGACATTTTGTCCACGTCCAAACAATATGCTCGATGTCTCGGAAATCCAATACTGTCTGGTTTGTGATTCAAACTCGACAAGTCATCATAGCTTCATTACCTCGCATCAGCTGACTAGATGAGAAGAGATATCCCACAAATGGAAAGGAAACCTTGGCCAATACGCGAACTGTATGTGTTCCAAGTTGATAATGGGAGTGTTCGCGGTATAACGGAAACAGTAGTTCCCATGCTTAATTACTGAGAGTATCGTTATTCAAAAGTACATGAATGCGAAAACTTCAGCAATCTTTCTATTCACTGGTATAAGCTGAAGTTGAGCTGGATCACACTTCCTTGAAAACTTCTTTCGATTTTCTTCTCCGTGAACTCGATGCCTGGATTTACAGCTCAATTGTAAAGATTTTTCTAGATGCAACGATTTTTGCAAATCTGTAGTTCTGTCACAGCATCCACACCATCATCTGCAATTTATTATGGCTTGTATGAGCTGGCAAGGTATTATTCAATGCTTTACACGAAGGAATGGCAAAGAGAGGGGGCTTAAACAAGAGTCGGAAGGAAAACCCATGTAGATGATCTGAGAAGTCGCCGTATCGCCACGCTACTATTCTACGAATAGTTGTTTAGAATGGGTATAAGTCCATAACAATGAAGATGTTCCGAGAAAACAATACTTGCTACATATTTGTTAATAATAAATTTGCCATTTGCTCTTAGAGCGTATGTCAGTTGAATTTATGTTCAAAACATGGCAAGACAATCGTTCGTCCCTTTGCCATGGCAAAATGTAAACTTAAATGTAAAGTTTACAATAATAAAGCCGTTTGCCTTATCCAAATTGTCTAGGCGTAATAGAATAGCATTTCAATCGTCCGATACGAATTGTGGTCGAAAGCTGATTAACCCGGGTTATGGATAAGAACATTATTTTGCAAGAAGCGCACCTGGGAATTCATCTATAAATGCAAGTCAATTAGGTAATATGTTGCTCAAAAATTCAATGAAGTTTAGTTTAGGTAGCTTCCCGGCGACACGTTGCGCGTAATACCCTCCATATCAACGGAGTAACGATATACCTTTCTTGAAAAGTCTAAAATTGATTCAGAAATCCGGGGTTGTGTTCTAAGAAGCAATTTATGAAATTGAAAGCCATTTCCTAGTAACAATTGAGGTTTTAAGGTAGTTTTAAAGCCACCCATAAAACTTAGATTGCACTTGTAGCGTGCTATAAAACTTCAATTGTTACTTGGGTTACTTCATCGTATTGGTTCGTACCATTGTAAAAGTACTTTATTGAAAATCCAACACTGTTGAATTTTCAGTTTTTTACATTTATTGGAACTGAACATTCTAGATCAATTTGAAGATTTTTTGGAAATATCCCAAAATTTGTTTCACATACTTTGTCAACAATATTTTGGACTTATCCGATTAGCATAATCTATTGAGTCCATCGATAATAGGTAATATGTTTCTCAGAAATTCAATAAAGTTAAGTTTTAGAATTCGATAATATTTGGTGAATGTTTTTGAAAATATCCTCATTTGTAACCAAAAGATAAGATTGGTACAAAACAGGTCATAACGGCATTCTCCCTTCTGCGTCGTGAAACTGAACACCGTACATTCTAGGGATTAGCGTTTATTTGTACTCCAAACTAACAAGTATCTTCGAACTGTTCAATTTAAATGTGAAGTAAAAAATCCAGTCGAATATTATTCAGAACTCTGGCGTATTCCAGCTGAAATACATCCAATGATTTCGCTTCGATTGAAGCAAGTGCAACAATTATTAAGCGAGTTCGAATTAAAAAATCGAATACGTATTATTTCAACTAAACTTCCGTAGACTTCTGAAGAAGTTATGAAAATTCCGTAGATTCCTCACTAGAGTGACAGAAAAAAATGACCCCCATCGGCCCACCCCTGAGTCGACTCCTAGTCCCACCAGGAGTGTCTGCTTCAAATTTGAGCCAAATCGAACAAGTCTAGCTACCGGACCAACGTGCTTGAAGTTTGTATGGGATTTTTCGACAATTTACATGGAGAAAACTCACTTGCTCACATTTTCGCCGCTATGTGGCACTGTATACATCAGATTATCACCAAAAGTGAAACTTAAGAAGATAATTTTATTATCTACAAATTTGTTGAAGACTGTAAAGCGATCCGACTCCAATAGGAAAAGTTATTAAACTTTTAACGAGGTGATGTCTGAGTCAGTTTTGCATGGGGCCTAGCAGTGCATGGTAGTGTATCAGTACTAGGTTCTAACAAACTAAACATTTTTATGGAATAATGGTTAGATTTAGCTGAATAGTATGTTCGGTAGAATTATAGTACATAATACGAGTTATGTTTTGGTTAGAAAATTGTAGTTCCACATCTGACCGCATAGATGGCGCCAACACTAACTTTTCAACGAAAAGAGATAGAAATTAGGTGTATTCTACAAAGTTGTAGAACAAGAAGATTGCAGTAATTCTTCCAAACATCTCGATATTCTATCTCTCTCCGTCGGAAAGTTAGTGTTGGCGCCATCTATGCGGTCACAGATTGAACTAAAATTTTCTAATCAAAACATAACTCGTATTATGTACTGCAATTCTTCCGAACATACTATTCAGCTAAATCTAACCATTAATCCACAAAAATGTTTAGTTTGTTAGAACCTAGTACTGATACACTATCATGCACTGCTAGGCCCCATGCAAAACTGCCTCAGACATCACTTCGTTAAAAGTTTAATAACTTTTCCTATTGGAGTCGGATCGCTTTGCAGTCTTCAACAAAGTTGTAGATAATAAAATTATCTTCTTAAGTTTCACTTTTGGCGATAATCTGATGTATACAGTGCCACCTAGTGGCGAAAATGTGAGCAAGAGGGTTTTCTCCATGTAAATTGTCGAAAAATCCCATACAAACTTCAAGCACGTTGGTCCGGTAGCTAGACTTGTCCGATTTGCTTCAAATTTGGAGCAAGTACTCCTGGTGGGACTAGAAATCGACTCAGGGGTGGGCCGATTGAGTTTTCAAAAATTCATTATTTTTCTGGGCAGTCTATTCCTCACGTTAATCCGTAGATCCGTAGAAAGGACACAAATCTGTAGATCTACGGGAAAATCGGAAGGGTTGGCCACCCTGGTCTGATGACCGGTCGTGTTGTCGGTTTGTCGTCCACCCACTTCTCGCACGCACAAGGAAGCAAATAATCATATTCCTGACCATTATGGATGGCTGTTTATGCGATAGACTTTATGTTTCCGGGTGCTTTTTCATCGGAATCATCGGACGGTTTCAGTCGAGTTAGGTACCAATTTTTCCCAAAAATAGCCAGTTTTCCTCTAATCATTCGCTGGGGCCGGGACCGGCACTCGGGACACAAACAACAAGAGCAAATATTTTCGACTCATCGAAGGGTTACTGCTGTACTACGATGAAGGGGACGGACAGGCTAGTTAAATTAGAGTCAAACAAAAGTAATGTGTAAACATGCCATATTTGTGTGAGTGTGTGTGTCTTTTGTCGATCTGCTGACCAAGCGACCAGCAGGGCGATGGGAGAACCATTTATGACCGGATGCCGCAGGAAAATTGGACTGAATTATAAGCCGGACACTTTGGGAGACGACGCTTTGTCTAGTGGAGGCTGAGCAGTGCAGTGTGCTGGTGTGGCAATGTTTCAACGAAGTTGCTGGCTGATGGCCGACATCGTACCGGGGCGTTGTAAAAGAGAGCAGGTACCTGAAATTTGGCAGGATGCGGTGTGTTGTTTGAATTTAGACCGTTTTGTACCACTTAGGTGAATGAATTTTTCATAAAGAGATTTGCCAAAAAGGGGGTAGGAAAAAGGAATACTCTTGGTGGGTTGAAATGGAGTTTAAAGTTGGGACATTTCATACGATTTTTACGTAAGCATTTAATTGTTTCGCGTAAGACCATTGACGAACAGTATGATATGAATTCCTCCCACAAGAAAAATGCTAGTGAAGTTTCCCTTTCTTGTTTATGATTAGCAGAAATGCTTCTAGAAACGAGTTCTGAGTTGATAGAATGAACAATTAGCACAAATTTGCATATTATTGAATGCTGGAAGCAATCACTACATAAATTTTACTAAATTCTTTCAACACGCCAGAATCTATTAAAAATTGGGCTCAAGCCAAGGGGTTTCCAACAGTATTGATTACATGTATCTTCCGAAAAAAATTATACGGATTACAGGCCATATTCAATTATCCGTAGTCTCGATTATTCGTAATTCGATTATCCGTAGAAAATGACTCGATTATCCGTAGTTCGAAGAAATTGTTTCAATTGTTCGCATATCATTTTTTCTGAAGCTACATTGCACATCTATAATTGTAATTGATACCAACTACAGTTTTTGAAAGAATAAATATTTTCTAAAAAATTATGAAATCTTCATAGAAATACAGAAATTTTACTTAATTAACATGTAATTTTGAATTCGATGCTATGACTTACATACATATTTTCGTACACCAATCGATTACAACCCGAGCAACACCAGTTGTTAACTAGCAGTTTTCGTTACGTTCGCCTTCGCTTATGCAACTAACCGCTGTCGTTGCTTGTTACAAGTGCTGCTTGGGAATTGATACTAACTACAGTTTTTGGAAAACCAGAACTTTATGTTCACACAAAATATTCACAAAAATACGTGGAAATACAGAAATTTTGCATTTTTTCACAAAAAAAACTTTTTTTCTATGCCAATATTTAAGAACAAAAATCGATAGAAATTTTTATCAGCTACATTTCTTGGAAGCACAAAATTTTAAACTATTGAAAATTACAATAATTTGGGAAAAAGAGATTTCATTTAATCAATAAATATTTCAATTCAATGCGGTGTGCTATAAAATTTGATGCACCTACAAACTACATTTTCCTGTAGATGCCTGTGATTTTCTCTGTAATTTTTAGAATGAATACAATGACCGATTTTGTTAGCCCCATTATGTATTTAGGACTGACGAAATCTCAACATATTGCTTTCAGATTGTTTGGGACTATCTAAGGTATGAAAGAAAACCCTAAAGTACTCTTCGGAATCAGCCTATTATCGCATTAGTTTGAAAAATTGAAACTTTTAAAATACTTTAAGTACATTGACATTTTGAATTCTTAACACACTTACGCAAATGCCTTCGCTTTAATTCCATCGTGTAACATAGCGGAATCAAATCAGAAAACTTTGTCTTAAATGTGGCTGACAAAATCGGGTCTAAAAGCTGACAAGCTCTGTTGTAAAAAATTCGGAAGCGGACAAACACGGGGACTACCCTTTAAGCGACTCGGTAGAACGCCGAAAAATGGCCAATTGAAGATCCTGGATGATGTTTCCAAGATATACTTAAATTTTGTAATACCGTATCAATGTCAGCTTTATTTTGTAAATCAAGGTCATGATTAAAATTATTCTCAATATAAGTTTTGTACCTTTCTTAATTCGCTTTGTAATAATTGAACACTGAGCTAATGGGTTTGGAAACAGCTTCTTGAGAAAGTGAAAAAGTTACTGGAAGATGATCAGAATCAAAGTCAGAATGTGTAATCAATTCGTTACAAATGTGACTTTGATCTGTCAAAATCAAATCAATTGTTGATGGATTCCTTACAGACGAATAGCACGTAGGACCATTCGGGAACAAAATTGAATAATAACCAGCAGAGCAATCATTAAAAAGTAGTTTACCGTTGGAATTGTTTTGAGCATTATTCCAGGCTCGGTGTTTGGCATTAAAATCACCGTTTATGAAGAATTTCGACCGATTTCTTGTAAGTTTTTGTAGGTCTCCTTTCAAGAAATTAATTTGTTCGCCAGTGCACTGAAAAGACGAAAAGGCTGCAGCAATAAAAATGATACCAAGATCAGTTTCAACTTTGATACCCAAACTCTCGATCACCTTGGTGTCAAGAGACGGCGTAACGGAATGTTTGATCCTGCGATTAACCGCTATTGCGATTCCTCCGCCGAGTCCAACAATTCGATCAAATCGATTAATAACATAATTAGAGTTACTCTTCAATTTAATTTTTGGTTTTAAAAAAGTTTCGGTCACAACGGCTATATGCACATTATGTATCCTCAAGAAGTTGAAAAATTCGTCTCCGCACGTTTTTAATGAACGAGCATTTCAATTTGATAAATTTAAATGATTATTTAAAGTCATTGTTAAACTTTAATTTCATTACAATTTTGTTAGCAAATTCCCAACCCGCTTGAAAAGCTTCAAACATGGAGGTAGAAGTTAACATGGCAATCATCATAGGTAACATTGAGTCCTGCAGGTATTTCAATTTTTCTTCCGTTACGCTACCTAGATCCATTGGACTAAAGGAAGCAAACAAGTTTGTGGGCGTGGTAGCTGTAGCCGTTATTTTGGCCTTGTTACCTGCCACTGAAGCATAAGATGACACACCATTGTAGGGTGGTGTGACGGAGGTAGAAGAAGTTGTTAATCTATTTTGAATCGGATTAACACGCTTGGACGTGTTTTCTTGAAGTGTACCTGAAGAAGTAGGTACATTTTTTATTTGTTGTTTTTGTTGTCTAAAACGAGAATTTATAATTTTTTTCTCGAATTGGACAACCCCAGAAATTCGATTTATAATTTTCGCTAAAATTAGCGCATTTGAAATTTTTTGTTGTTTTTTTCACCGGAAGTATCTTTAGTGTGCGATTTATCACCACAGATCATACATTTAGAATCCAAATGACAATTTTTTGTGCCGTGCCCAAAGCCTTGGCATCTACGACACTGGGTCAGATTTTGAATTCTGCCCCCATGTCGTCTATAATGTTCCCACTTTACTCGCACGTGGAACATAAAACGTGCTTTTTCAAATACTTTCAAATTATTAACCTCATTACGGTAACAATGAATTAAATAAAGCTCCTGGATAATTCCAGAGCGTACTGGCGTGTTATTAGCCTTTCTCTTCATAAGAATAACTTGTGAAGGAGAAAAGCCAAGTAAATTTTTCAATTCGTTGGATATTTCATCCAAACTTTGACCTTGTGGTAGCCCTTTCAAGACAGCCTTGAATGGTCTATCTGTCTTGAAATCATATGAATAAAATTTATATAACTTCTCCGTAAGATACTGGAGTAGTCGTTTGTGGCCAATCAATTCCTCCGCTGTAACTCGACATTCTCCTCTTCGGCCAATTTGAAAAGAGACTTTCACGTCCGGAAGGAACGTCGAAAGCTCAGTTCGAAAGGCTTTGAAGTCGGAGATCATCACTGTTATAGGCGGAGGTGATTGTGTTTTCTTCTCATTGGCATTATGCGCAATGCGAGGAAATTTAGAAATTTCATCAGCTTCACATTCGGATAAAACAAAGAATGAGTTGCTGCAGTCAATTGAATTTTTGGGTGGAGAAGATACCCTTTTCCGTTTAGCTTTAATTTTTGGCACACGGCCTTTCTGGGAGGACCCAGGCATGTTGGAAGAATTAAATATTTCTTTAGGCTGAATTGTTCTTGAAAAATGTTTTAGTCTTGAAAAAGACTGATTGAGTAGAAAAAGTTGGTAGTCTTGAAAAAGACTAATTGTCGAAAAAATATAGGTAGTCTTGAGAAAGACTTTTGTTTCTATGTTTTAATTGCCGCAAGGCTCTACTGTATCGATTTTGTTGGCTATTTTCGGCAAATTTGAGACTAAGAGAAACGAAAGCAATGAAATTGAAAGACGGATAGGTATTCTAGAGCGAATCAGTTATAAACATAGAACGGAAAACTAGAACTAGGCAGGCTCATATGGGCATGATCGAAAGGAACTGTGAAGAATTCTTTGCCTTCTGCAGAGTAGGAGTTGGGCGTTGCACCCAAGTCTACCGCATGGTCTATGGTAGAACATAACTCATCATCATGTTTTACCGCCGACGCCGGCAAAAAATTCTTCACAAATCCTCGCCTAGAACGACCATGCGATCATTCTTCTCCCTTTCTGCTAGCATCAAGCCGTGACGTATGCATTCAATCGACACCAAGCTATCGGTGTCGATTGAAATCGATACAGGAGAAAGACTTTTCGAGCGAAAATATAGGTAGCCTTGAGATAGACTGTTGCTGTTGAAAAACTCTAGGTAAACCAGGAGCTATCAAGATTTGTGACCGGTTCGAACGAAGGTTCAAGCCGGTATGATGTACCTTAGATACTGAAGCGAAATTTTTCTGCACCCTACGGATAATCGAATCTGGCCTGTACTTCATGGTTCATTATCCTTCGAAAAACCGATAAAAATTAATTACTCGACTCCTCTGAATTACTGTAAAGTAAAACAAGTTCCAGTTATAATTACTCCAGATTATTCCTTTATTTCAAGCGGAAACTATTCAAACTTACCAAATTTGTAACTATTTTATTAGATGCCTGCAGCCAAGATTCAAATGATCTTTGCTCACAAAGAGAAAATGACATCAAACGTTTTGGATATAAAAGGGGCTTTGATTCAGTTTCTATCAATGTGCTTTCAGAGAAATTGCATTAGCACGGTCTTTTATAAATAACTTGTTGTCTGAAAAGCACAATACATATTTTGCATGTCGATTCATAAATATCACGATTTATCTGCATGGGTCTTGCTCAGGCTTAATCTCTTAGCTAATTACGATTTGTTTGTAAACGAAATCGATGAATAGCTTATAAACTTGCATATGATGGAGTGATCTCCGTTATAGTTAAGGACACTTGCAGATTATGGAGTGATCTCCGTTATAGGATCCAAACCCGATCAGAACGTCATAACAGAAAGCTATCAAATTTATATCTCATGTTGATATTTATTACTCACTGTGTTATCTTTATGATATCCCAATCAGCAAGGCAAGCAAACGTATATTAAGATTATATCTTCTGGTGGTATCATTGGATTATTAATATGATATTAATGTACGCTTAGAACGATGTGTTACAGTAAGGCATATATTCTTTCACAATTATCTTTGAACGCCAATGGAAAACTTTGACTACAAAAATGACCGTCTATTTGCTAATACACTGAAGTCTCTTTTTATGCGTCGTTATTCAACTTTTTAAAGCGAATTTTCGAAGATTTTTTTAATCGCGTAAACGAATTTTCAGAGCATAAGAAACTATCTGATATATACTGATTTTCATAATTATCGTTGTATTTTGAGGATCTTCGAGGACCTTCAGTCCGATTTCTCCATTTTATGCGGCTTTTTCTTTAACAATTGAATTCCAAAGGTTTTCCATTTTTTAAATTAATCCCCCACATAAAAATGTTTGAGTTTTCTTGATTGTTGTATCTTTTCATTCCACGTAAGAACGGTTGTACTGACCAATGCTTTGAATGCGCATATCTTCTGATGTTTTCGCTGTGTTCGATGGTGCTTCACTCCTCTCAAAAAACCATCAAGCTAACAAATTCTCATGGTAATCAAAATACTTGAAGATACTTGATTCATTTTGTATAAAGTTTAAAAACGTAATGTGGTGACCTGTTCAAATTGTTGAAAGAATCTGTGGGTATGCATTAAGTTATTAATATACCAAAATAGCCCGAGCCTTCGAAACCTGAGAAAGAAAATTCATAAGCAAATAATAATCCCAGCTGGCATTAATGTTTGCTGCTAAAATTTAAATATATGTTATAGATAATCCTTGAAATATCTAAAAACTTTAGTGCAAAAATATTGTTAACTTCCTCCTTAAAATTAAATCAAATTTGGAAAAAAATGTGTTATGGAAAAACATGATTTTTTTAGAATTCAACATATCGAAGAATCCTCAACAATTTCTAGAATTTTCTGATTATCTGTTATAATATTCGCAATTGATAGATTGAACTATTGTGAAAGATTTGTATTCCTGTGAGTTTATTAGGTGTAAGATAAATCTACTAGTTTGCTTAGTCCTCCCCATATAAAATTGCCAACAACAAAACCTAAAAAACGGCAAATTTGAAATTTGCAAACCTCAAAACTTTGGTATTTGTTCCTTTGAATCTGTTCGGAATCGTCGTATTCTCCATAAAATAATGTACATGAAATATCCTCTCAATGTTACCCTATCGCATCGACATTATTTCTAGAAATCGTGGAAAACATATTAACGTACAAGAGAATTGCCAAAGCGTTCTATTCAGAATCCAAACATATCCACACTTTCCTAATCTGAATAGATATTAAAAAGCTATTCAGTCTATCGTAATATAAGCAGATACATGTAATGAGTAAAACTGAATGAAAACAAAGCGCATGACACAAGGAAAACAAACAGTTCTTAGGCATTGGAAAAGTTCAATGTGTGCGTTCTAAAATCGACTTTTGCATCTATAATCGTTTTGCCCTTGACGGATCAGTAGAATTTAACATTATACATCAGTCGAAAACAACGTCGTTGGTTCATGCAGGAAACTTCCCCATCAAACACAGAACACCCAGGTTCAAAGCGCCATATATACAATAACAATCAGCCAACATGTATGCAATCATTTGATAAAAACTATTAAAAGCTTTTGCTGAATGAAGCTTTCTGCTTCCAAATAAAAAGCGCCTTAATGTATGCTACATGTTTCTAATTTTCTATGCACGCAAAATTCGTTGATACTATACAATAGGTAATACACTCAAGTTTTTTTTTACGCGGTTTTTTTTGCGCGGTATTTTTTTACGCGGTTTTTTACGCGGATTTTGAAATTAACACGGTTTTCATTTACGCGGATTTTGAAATTTACGCGGTTTTCATTTACGCGGATTTTGAAATTTACGCGGTTTTCATTTACGCAGATTTTGAAATTTACGCGGTTTTCAATTACGCGGATTTTGGAATTTACGCGGTACCCATCAATGAGGTTCCCTTTATCGCGGATTCTTAAATTTAAGTGGTCTTCATTTACGCGGATTTTGAAATTTACGCGGTTTTCATTTACGCGGTTTTCATTTACGCGGCTCGTATCCCCCGCGTAAAAAAAAACCTGAGTGTATATGCTATATTGGCCGTGGGAGAACCTAACAAAATTTATTATAATCCTGATAGAAGCCTATCACAGGTTGTCACATTTTTTATATATACTAGAATAATATCTGTTATATTTTCTGTTATTTTACCAACTAACGAGACCAAAGTTATAACACAACTTGTTGTCATAACAAAGTAACACAGTCTGTAATAATTTTGTTATTTCTTTCTGATCGGGCTCCTATAAATTTTAAAACGCGGTCTCAAGCGTGAACCTAACAACTCCGGCGGTCGCACGAACATGAATCGGTCACTTCCAGATGTTTCTATCCTTGATATTAGCAGACTAGGTCCATGCCTTCAATTGGATCAACTAAAAAAAAGAAAGCTCTCATATCCACTGGACACCACGTTACATGGCGACATGACCGAGGACTCTAGTGATATGGGGTAACTTACTCCCTGTCAGAATGTGAATTATACACCGAAAACTAACTATCAGAATGAAGGTCCTAGTGACCATCCAAGAACGCACGCGTATATTTCTACGTAGGAATGGCCACATGGTTACAAAATCCTGTCTTGTACACACGAAGTCACATGAACGCGAGCACACGTGACAAACACGTTAACATACGAACGCTAAATACCTTCGCGATTAACAACCCACACCTAGGTTCGCGATCGCGCAAACTTAATAACACCCCGGTACTAAGGAGAACGTTTTGGCACTTACGAAGTTTCAAACGGTATCTCAAACGCAAACCTACAAACGTCCGTTTTCGCGCGCTCATGAATCGGTCGCGTCCGGAAACCATTACTTTCTGTCGTAATAACTTAGGTCCATACATTCAGTAGGACCAATCAAAAAATAAAGCTCATATCCACTAAAAAACACGTTCCATAGCGACATCACCGTGAACTCTAGTGATATGGAAGATCTCACTCTCTTTTAGCATCTTAGTCGCACACCAAAAATAAAGTATTAGATCCACGGTCCGCGCGATTATCCAGGAAAAGGTACACGGTTATAAAATAGAATTTAAACACGCGAAGTTACATACACGTTAGCACACGCGACATACAAACGCACACGCAATCGATCACGTTAACGTACAAACGCTCGAGCTTTTCGCGATGATACACGCGATCGCGAGTCCCTACGCCCGCACATACCTGAACCGTACAATGAATATCACATTCAGAATCACGGCCCGCTACTATCGGCCTAAAGCAGTGTTTTAGTGGGCGACATTGCCTGTCTCGTCTGCAAATTGTAGTATGTGATTCTGACGGAAAGCCCTTCCGAGAAGCTAGCTCTACAGCTCCAGTAGGACAACTCTCGAAAATAAAATTGGCTTATCTAAATGGATTATTACTATATTAAACAATGAATAGGAGACAAAGAGTAATCCACAAACAAGAAGCCATACCTTTTAAAGTGTTCAAAATATGTATTTGATGTCTTCAGTAAAGTTATTCGCAAAAGTAAGAAGTAGAAATTAGCTGAAGGCTGTTCTTGCATCAGACGCGTTTCTAGTGTTGTACCTATGCACATCACTTCCTCTTTCAATTCGATCACACAAATATCGAGGCAGCTTCCCATTCATTATTTTAAAAATGGTCAAGTCAAGAAAAATATACCAGTTTTTCTACGCTACCAATACTTCACAGAGAACTACATACAGTCTTCGACAGCATATACTTCCATCCGCCCCTCGACTACCGCGCTGCAAACCGCGAGCATTGTACATACTCGGTCCATGCACTCGTCGAATGCTCACCAGAAGTACACTCCAGAGAATGCATAAAACTCACAGTAGAATAAAAGAACAATATAGAAAACATGCAAACTGTGCATATTTCTGTTTCTTAGTGTGCACCGAGATTCAAAAACATATAGAGCCCGTTCATCAGTCACTCCCATCGCTCAGACTCCGCCACGATTCCCCTACACACCCTAGAGTGTAGTGAGTGAGTGAACAGACCGAATACGCTCACGGCACAAATCTAGACCTGTTATTCAAAACTACATATGTATCTACAATGAGTGACTCTCTTTGTTTATTTCGATTTTTACGCCGTCACTATAGCACTTTTCACTTATTTTTCAGCACAGATCGAAAGACGATGGTGTTGACTAGCATATTATGCATTGAGTGGAGAGATCAATTTTAAAGCGACCGAATTATTAACAGAAGAGAAAGTAAACAATGAGAGTCACTCATTGTAGATATGTCTTTTTAAAAAAAGCCTCGAGAAATGCCATAGCAGAAAAAACGAGAGACAGGCAGAAAAAACATGCCGTCGATGAAGCTATCCGAGTAGTGTGCATACGCACTTTTCGGTTAGTTTGTCCGTCTCACTTTCGTAATAGCTTGGTTCTTCGCACGCTCTCGTTCGCAGCAACAGCGTTCGTACAGCAGTGTTGAGCGGCGGTCATGTAGCTGTCGAAGACACCAACTTTCTACCTCATCAGTATAAAAGTTAATTTTTTAGTTCAGTCATAGTAAGCCATGCCTAATTTCGATTGTTATCAGTTTGTGGGGAATATTCATATGAACAATTTCTCCAAAGACACCCTGGTAATATATTCGATGGTTTGGCCTCTAGTAAATTAAGTTCACGTTTTTGGCGTTTCCGACCACTGTGCAATTTTCCTCCATTTCTAAGAGAAATAAATTTAAATTCATAAAAGTAGCTTTACACACTGTTTTTCTTGTGGTAAGTTTTTCGATGCGCGGAATTGCAAGCTCACTAAAAAACGAAAAAATTTATTATGCGGATTTCAATTGTTGCATTAGTTAGCTAATCTTTCTAACTAGGAGATATACCTTTTCTTTATGGATTCAACCAACTAAAATTTAGTAATTTAGATGAACGTATGAGAGAACTTTTCTTCATGCTATACAATGATATACAAAATTCAAAACAAAACTATCTCCATTGTATTCGTCATTAAATAGTCTTATTTTGCACGCATTTTATACGTTATAATGAGTATGTTATTTCGTGCGACGAGTGGCTTCAGAACCGAAACTAGAAACGTAAGTGCACGATAAAATTAGGATCGCAATAATATTAGCTATAACGTGTTCTATTAGGTTCTTAAAAAAATTCAAAAATATTTTTATGCTTGTTTCGGTTCCTTAAAGTAATTTTAAAAGTTTATAATTAAAAATCATTTGTTTATAAAAAATATTCCGTAGCTAAGAAATTTGTGTTAAATGATGTAATTTCTTATCAAACTTTGTATGATAACACTTTAAAAGTGCTCATACATTATTTTATTCTTAATGAATTAGTGAAATGATTTCACATAAATCGGAACATTGAAATTGTTGAAATTTACACGAAATTGATCGCAATAACTGATGTTGGGCAGACTTGACCAAGATTTTATGGGGAGACTTGACCAAGTGGCAGTAAGCTGAAGAAAGATAAAAATGTTCTAAAATTTACTATGCTGTGGTACTTACTGTAAATGTTAATCACGTCACAAAAAATCCTATCTCAAACACCAGTCTATATCTTTAAAGTTCTAGTCAACAAATTTAGCAGCTATAAGGCCGATTTCGTGACATGTGAACATGCAATGTATTCAGTACAGTTAATCCCAAAAAGCAAATGCATTGGAAAAAATCAAAATTCATGAAATACATTCCCTGGTACTATGGACCACGAAAATATACAAAATAAATTACAGCATGTTTTATTCCATTATTTCTTGTTAGGGTCATTCAAAAATCTCTTGGTCAAGTCTCCCTACGGCTTGGTCAAGTCTCTCCACAGTGGGAAGGACCAGAAAAAACGAATTCATAAGAAAATTTGCAACTCTTGAAAAAGTAATATTAACAATTGGTCGGTGTTAAGTCAGGCCGGACTAAGTCGCAAAACATAAAAAAATGAGATAACACCGGATAAAGAATTTCTTCAGCTACATTCGACTTTTGCCAGATTTGAAATATGTAACCAAAAACAAAAATTATTGCAAAAAATAATTTCCAATTATAACGTAGAGGATGCTGCGATTCAAACTTTAAACCCGTTTTTCTCGAAATCAATATTTTGTCACTTAGTCCGGTCTGACTTAACACCGACCAATTCTACAATAAATCATGAATACGCAAAATACTATTGCACATTACATTTCAATTAGTTTTGAAAAATTGAAAACTTTTTTTGAGATTTACGTAGTTTAAACTGAAAACCTTACCTGGTCATGTCTCTCCATGTTACCCTATCGCGTATAATATATCTATATTAAATTATGAACTACGTAAAAGAATCCATCAAATTCACTTTTGTTATAATATCATACAGAATATGAATTAGCCAGAACACAAACTGAAACAAATACCCAATTACAATGTATTTCCCTTTTCCTTTCGATCAAACTCATCATTCCATATCCGGCAGTAAATAAAACCAATTCCACCCGCTCCGAAAACATTAGTCCTTTAATATTCGCTCGTTCTCAGTCGGCTCAAACGATACACCCTCTCTGACCTCCCTTCTCACCTGGCAACAGCGCAGCAACCAACAAACAAAACCTGACTTTTTCACCGTTCTCAGCGATGCACAAAAAGCACACCCATTTTTAGTGAGCACCGTCGAAAGGCCACCAGACCCACGCAAGAACCCATCAGAAAGAGGAAACAATCTCCGATTGGTATCATTTTGCTTTTTTCGTGATGATGATTTACTGTCAGTACCCAACCCCCTTCCGAGCCGAGCCAATACACCGGCGGAGCCGCCCGGAGGACAAGCAGAATCGGCTTTATTTTCATTCGAACCCGCTTGCCCGTGCCTGTCCGTGTCCACCCATCAACCCCACAAGGCACCGCTAGCAACGCAATGGGTAGCGAGGCTTCATTTCCGCATCTGAAAAGGGGCTGTGTAATAAAATAATGAATGTTTAATCGGAGTAAATATTTGGAATTGATTTTCGTTTGCAAGGCGAGCTGTTTCGCTTTTCCAGCGGTTCTATAATGATGGTGATGTATGTTCTTGGTTTTGAAGTTTGAACTTCTTATTTGTTTGGAAAATGGTTGAAATATCCTGATGGTTCAGGGTTAGCCAGTTGCCATTCCACGATGAAACATTAATCAAATTGATTACTTAAAAAATGGAAGCACAAAACGTAAAACGATTCATATTTCGTATCTTAATACAAACAAAGCCCAGTTTTCTCAACACCTAAATAACTAACGGTAACACTTCGCAATACAATCTTGAAAAGCTTCGCTAGAACCTGGGACAATACACCAATAGTGAGTACCTAAGGAACCATTGCGAAGAAAAACAAAACGACGGAATTGTTCCACCCGGACAACACAACTCAACATTTCAGACAGCAGAATTAAGATGTGAAAAAACATAAAAATAATAAAGAATCGGCGAACGCGGCACCCGAATCCAATCTACCTTCTTTGGCTGGGTGTCTGTCTCTCCTACCGGAAAGGGAAGTTATCTTTTTCATTTATTTTATTTTCATTCTTGTCTTCTGTCGCAGGAAAAAGAAAACTTCGCAGGTGAACGGGCGATATGAGTTGGTGTGTAATACGTTCTGCTTTCGTTTGGTAAGGTTGTATGGCCACGGCGCTGTAAAATCTTCAAAGAGAATGGGGTTTCAATGGAAACTGAAATTGTTAACTAAGTATAACTGTAGCAACTGATAACAAGTTAAAAGAAATCTATTCCAAAATTCTAGCGCAATTTTTTTTTGAGTTTCCTGTAGGTCTAGAATTATCCCGTTATCCCCTAAACGTACGTATGAACTGATACACGGGAAAACGAATTAATTTTCCGCTACTCAAGCGTATTCCTTGTTAAGGCTAACGCCACTGTTTTGGCTATTGTCAAGTATTGTACCTGCTAGAGGTACATCATATTCCCCATGTATAGGAACGTGTACCGTAGTTATATGGGTGTGTTCGAGAATTGTTGAAAGCTTCAGCAACATCATCCTTTCCGACTGAAGCGCGCTTCCGTTCAGGATGGTGAATCCCTGCTGTCGGCAATCGAAACGCGAAGAGAATGCGAGGATCATATTTCGCTGTCGGTAATTTCTCATTCCTGTCGGGGAAGGTGTGCTGCTGAATTGTGTTAGCTGTAAAGTGCGATAATGTGCTCTTTTTATGCTGAAACAAGAAACGTGTACAAATTTGAAGTACTGTTTGGGTTTTATTCTTGTATATAAAGAGCGTTGGCGTAAAAAATATGTGCTATCTAAATGTTGTAAGTAAAAAAGGCTATGTCTACAATTTACAGCACAATTGGCATGAAAGTGGGAAAACTGGATTAAAAAAGTTATGCGTGTATTATTTGCAGGTTCTGAAAGTATTCTTTTTATATTGAGACCAATAGCAAAGACAGTTTGAATATCTAATTCCACATCATTTCGAAAAATTTTGCCTTCTGCCCGTTTAGAGTTCTTGCCGGTGCCACTTTGATATATCATCAAAATATACTTTGAATTATGTAACTTTTAAACGAGTTGCCACTACACTACGAATGCCCAACAACGGTGCTGCGATAATAAAGTCGAGGTATTTAAGAACGAAATGCGTCTTATAAACTGCCCTGATTGCCTAATTGAATACTTATATAGTGGTACCATCAAAGTTGTACTGAATAAGATTGGAATCATGAGTACTAAACCGGCAACAATTTTGACTTTTTTTCGGAACACTGTTAAATCAAACGGTAATTGCAGAGACTAATCGAGACTACCAACTCAGGAAGAAATGATGATAATTTGATGGTACACTGTGTACTAGATATTTTGAAGTAATAGAGGGAGCACGGTCCCTTCAGTTCTGCCAACCTTGACGAACCAATTTTATAATCTGTCTTTCTATCATCAGGCTTTATAGGTTGGTAGCAGTTGTTTTTTAAGCGTTGCTAGGATCGTTGCTACCTGCATCTGTTGTTGTTTACGTGCAAAAATGATTTGCACTTTTCATTTATGGGCCGGCTTTTAACACCGAGACATTTCAATCTGGGGAGTTTATCAATGACAATAACTTGAGATATTACGACGTCAGTGTTTATGAAGTCCATTTCAACTTACAATCCGAAAACGAAAGCTTCCGTTATTAAAATTTGATTGAAATTAAGGCTTCGGATCTTATGATATACACCTGGTCTCATCCTGCTCTGCCCGTTTTGTTACTCTATACTGCCGTTCTACGCATAATTGTCCCATGTATATAGGGAAACCCATAGAACATGGGACAAATATGCTTATAACGGCAGTATATTCCAGATGTAATGACCTGGCACAATATGATATGGTACCGATATTGTTGTCGCAATAGGTGTGATACATCATGACATTAAAACATTTTAGAAAACTTTAGGATTCCAAAATTTTTTTAATGTTACAGGTCGGACTCGATTATCCGGGGATTCGATTATCCGTGATTCGATTATCCGGGTGTTTCGAAAGAAATTCAAAATTTTAACTAGAATGTCTGATTACAGTACAAATTCGATCATTGCAGTCAATAGGACCTTTTTTGGGGAATGGGGGGGGGGTCTAGGGTTAACCTCCTTTCAAGTTTTGGCCTACCTCAAAAATAGCTTAATGAGTTATTCCGCGTAAAGTGACCAAAAAACCAAAACTTGAAATCGACCTTCTCGGATTGGAACCAGTTTACAAGTTCATCTAGAGCCAATATATAATAAGTTAAATTTATTGTGTCATTTGAACCACCCTCCGGACCATAGGCACACTCTTAATCTTAACAAATTGTTTAAAAAATGGTTTTCTTCGGATTATATCTTCGGCATTGTTTACATTAGAGCGCGAGGTTATTGTTGAAGGATTTGTTCAAGGAATCTAGACAATACTAGTATTTAATGGCAGTGTTGCCAAATATGTTACTTTTTAGTACATTTTTCTCGTTTTACACATATCGGTTACTGCAGGCCTTACTGACACATAATATGTCATTACACCTACTTTGATCGGTCGGTTTCTGACACTAGCTTGGAATTATGAGCACATGATTCTCAGGATCCTGTTTGAATACTTTCAAGGACTCTGATCGAAGTATTCTTTGCATTACAATGTGATCTATTTCAGAAAATCGATTGAATCCTTATCCGTATTTCTACGATTTTTTCTCTGAATTCTAATGCAGAATTTCAGAGAAAAGTTTCTCAGGGGTCTGGTGGAATGCTTTTCAAGATAGAAGATTATGATTTATTCAAGATGCTGATAGAATCTTGTTCCTATTTTCAATGAAATCCGGTGTAAAATGCTAATGAATATGTTGCTCTGAGTTCCAGTGAACTTTGTAACAATCTTGTTCTTCTTCTATTATCCCCTTTAACAACTGATCCTTGCTCAGAATTCCAATGGCATCTTTAACCCCTTCATGTCCATGTTGTTTATAAACAACCTTGTTTCTAAACGACTATAATTTTTGGTTTACACAACATTTGTTTACAACGACAAGTAAGGCTTATGGGACTAATATCTTTCATTAAACTTTCAAATTTTGAGCACTAACAGTTATAAATATTATCAGTATAACAGAAGTTACTACAGTTAATCTGATTGGGTTCCGCTCAAGCTTTGCTGCCAGGGATAGTTTCTGTTAATGGTGAAAACTTTGGAATATTTTCGTAGCCTGGCTTTCTAATTCAGACTGCTTTCGACTACCTTCTTCTTGTAATTGGACTAGACCAGAAGGTAAATATTGACCAGCTTCTATCACTGCGAAAGAAGCACCTATCTTTATTAGACCAAGTTTTCGGTGTTTCATGACGCCAACAGTTCTAAGAAAAAATAGTTTTGGAACCGTATACACGGTATAAAAAAGTTGGTCAAGAAAGGGTTATTAAGAATCTAATAAAAGACCCGGCTGTCACTTGAGGCGATTTCAATTATTGGGTACTTCAAGTAAAGTTGTATGTTAGCCTATGTAAAGAGGGCGCTAGCAGTACTCTCGCTGAGGCGGCCAGGAAGTCATCTTCTATATAACCTTTGGTAGTCCTTAGCTGGTGACAAACAAGATTGGGAGAGTTTACGAAGACTACATGCATAGACTACATGCGTACAATCCGGTACGGTGAACTAAATGATGCTGCAAGGACAACGACAAGAATCTCTTTGTGGAGGCACAACGCGCATTTTTCTAACTAGAATGAGGGATGAAAGAAACGTTAGCTGTGATATGTGACACCACCACTTAAATTAAACTGGGGTCAAGAAACAGACGACCGCCAGCTTACTTACTTCATATCGAATCATTTTTCCCGGAAAATCGAAGCCCCGGGTAATCGAGTTTGACCTGTATTGAAAGACACACACATTTAATTAAAAAGCTTGCCTTAGAGTTTTTGCACAAATAGTTATAAACAACTGGTATGTGTCGTTAATTCGGTACCAATATAAATAATAAATGAAATCCAACTGAAAATAAAAATCACACATTACAATTCTGCAAAATCGGCTAGGGTCAAAATAGGTCCACTTACATTTACCGTAACAGGAAAATTTATCCTGACCATTTTATTTCCAATTTCATCTTCAATGAAGCTAAAATTCAGAAAATAACACAAAAAAAAAGTTTGATTCGATTATCCGGGGTGAGATTTTTTTAAAATCCCCGGATAATCGAGTCCGACCTGTATTCAAACTTATCTTGGGGAAAGTCGGCCGTGAATCGCTACTGTTGATCGCGCCTTTGAAAATGCAGGTCATTGTAGCAGATAGCTCACAAAGTCATTAAAATAAACAACCAGTGCAAGACATTTTCAGGATTGTAAACGACATCCGGCAGATCTCGCACTATCAAGAACGTACTGCTACAAGCCTCAGGGATATTGTTTTCACACAAGTTCCATGACCAAAAATTCCGACAATCGGAGCAATCAGACCTAGTATGCTAGATGCCAACAATTACACATCATAAAAAATCTGAAATCCTGTTGAGAACAAAAAACATACCAAAGAAAAGCAAAGCACCTACGATTATCAACGCGTTTTCTGTTTGACACTTCGAGGGACCTTCTAGTATTGCATGCGTTAGTACCTCCAGAACCCCGGGAAACTCGTGAATCCGCCGTCTCAATTAGTCTCTGGTAATTGGCTTCACATACCATTTGTCAAATATGAGCCTTTTTCGAAAACTCTAATTCATTCACAAGAGTTTTCAAGTTTGTATGTGAAAATATATTAAAAATAGGCAATTGAAACAAATTCAGTACAAAATGCCACTATCATCTTGTACATCCCGAAATTTGCAGATATATAGCTTAAGGTGTAAGGATCAATATTGCCGAAGACGGCAAATTGATCCAATTTTTCAGCAAAAAGATATTCTCATATAAAATTATGTGTTGCCTCTCTTTCTCGCACATGCTTAGAATAGGAAATTAAAAAAAATGGCTGGTCTTCAAAGTTAAATAACTTTTTAGGGAAACCTCCAATCAATATGCGATCTTAAACAAAGCTATTCGTTATAAAATAAACTAAGCGACCGTAGGTAGGTACGCAGAGTTACTGTGAAATTTTATATTGGAATTTAAGTTTTTATTTCCGAGTTTCCATATATATTACTATAGAAACTTGAAACCTCTTGTGGGTGAACTAGATCTACCTTAGCTTAGCTTTGTTGACCGCCCGTGAGTTTCCTGTGATTGATCAAAGCCTGTTGAAATTGCGTATTGAACCAATTGTATGATACTTGGGAGTAGTTCATCATACTCAACGTGCAACCTAAAGAGACTAAGATTATAGTATGATCAATAACGTAGATGACCACGCCCATGCAGGTCAATTTTGGGATGGGAAGGAATGTTAGGTCAACACTTGTGACTATTATGGCCGAGGAATTCTCTGCATCATCCACAAGTGTCACAGGATAGGATTGGTGTTAGTAGGTAGGGAGATGAATCAGGATATATCTTGGTAGATATTGCGATTTAGCTAAGTACTCACGCACTTTGTGTTTATGTTTATTAACTTCACCAACAGGCCCCTTGGCCCCAATGGTGGTTGCTTAAACTAATCACATTTTAAAATTGACACCATTTTCGCTTTTACCGCATTCCACGTCCGGTTGAAGTCAAAGGTCGTAGCCACACTGTTAAAAATTCGCTGGAGTCCGGTAACAGCGCTAGTTGGTTCTCCTGAACGGAACTCGCAGAAGAGAGTTATTACGTAGAGCTCGAAAGCGGGCTTGAAGATCCAGACGTCCGAGGATTGTAGGGCAATCCACTCTGGCAGAGAGTAAGTCCGAGACGAACAGGGCTCGAGAGCAGTCCCTCCGAATGCTGAGTGTATCGAGGTGTATTAGCTGGCAACGGTTTTCATAGCTCGGCAGTTGAAATCTGTTTCGCCATGGGAGATGCCGAAGGGCAAAGCGTATGAACCTGCGTTGGACAGTCTCGATTCTGTCAATCCCGTTCTGGTAGTACGGATTCCAAACAGCAGAACAATATTCTAACGTTGAGCGGACCAACGTGCAGTAAAGCAATTTAAGACAATATACGTCCCTGAAGTTTTTCGCTATTCGGATGATGAACCCAAGCTGTCGTGATGCCCTATCCACGATGTATGAAGTATGTGGTTTGAATGTTAGTGCCGAATCCATGATGACTCCGAGATCTTAGATGTGAGAGTGTCTTGGAATGCTCGAGCCGAAGAAATGGTAGTTAAACTGAGTCGAATGGCGTTTCCGCGTGAACCTAACGATTGAGCATTTGCTCGGGTTTAAAACCATACTGTTTAGATCACACCACGTACTAAAGCTGTCTAGTTCCCTCTGAAGAAGCTCGGCATCGGTTTTATCCCGTATTTGTTGAAAAATTTTCATGTCGTCGGCGAAAGAAAGGTGGGGCCCTTGTAATGTGATATTGACGTCATTAGAGTATAGGAAGAATATTAATGGACCGAGATGGCTTCCTTGTGGTATGCCGGATGTAGCGAAGAATGGTGCAGATAGACAGTCCTCAATGGTGATTTGGAGTTGCCTTCCATCGAGGTAGGAACGAAATCAGCGCAGAAATTGTCCATGAATGCCAAGTTTGTCCAGCTTCGCTATTGCGTCTTTTCATTTTAGATCAAAGTTTTCAGGTGTGCGGCCTCCAGTAGACATATGAATCCATTCAAATAGGCTTTTTTAAAACTATTCTTCCGTGGGGCGTTATGAAAGGATAAAGCCGCGTGTAATATGATAGAGGTCTATTCATCTATAGACAATATGATCTAAGAAATATGTACGAAGTCGCTCGCGATCAATTTCCGAGAATTCGAAACGAACAATTTGAACTCCGAACAGCCGGCCATCGGGAGTAATGCTTCTTATTAACACTTCAATAATCATTTTCAGTCTACTTTCTACTTCTGCCGCAGTCAGACGTACAATCGAGCCAAGTGAACAACAGGCCTCTCGATCTAGTGTGCATTGTCTCGAGAACAAAGGAAATATCGGATTATTCTTGTCATCATGAGTAAAGTTGACGAAAAAGCGCTACTTCGACCCCTCCTGAGCCAATTTAGTTTAGTGAAGTGGAAGAGTTTTGAAGAGTGAGAGTGAGAAGGAAGAGTGAGTTTTAGTGAAGTGGAATACCTTCTGAAGGTAAAAATGCAACTTAGACTTACGGAAGTGTAGTACCTTCAGTATCATCATCTTCGCAGTGCAGTGTTAATATCATTCAACACGTTAGCACAAGCCGAGCGTTTAGTTTTAAAGAACAACTTAAAACACGTGGTTGCAAGTGACGACGTTGGAATTCAGATTCCCGTATATATTGAGTATGATTATATTGATGTAAGGTTATATGACCTATCACCTCGTACCCCTCCTGAGCCAATTGCAAAATGCATGTCGCAATACGGAGAAGTAGAATCCGTTACACCTGATACTTGGAGAAACTTCTTCCCGGGTACTCCTAACGGCGTTTTTGTAGTGAGGATGCGGGTTGAAAGGCCTATACCCTCCTACTTGGCAATAAAACTCAATACTCACGGAACTACAATTATGCAAACTACGCTATGCACCCATGAGGGGCAAACGCCTACGTGCAAGTATTGTAATCAGACAGCTCATCATGGACAACCTTGCGCGGAAGATGCAGAGGAAAATGCATCTCAACCGATTGCCAACTCATCTACGGCAAACCAACCTAAAACAGAGTTTTCAATACCAATGCCTGAACCACAAACGGTGGCCAATTTTGTGGCAGCTGTTCAGACCATAATGACAACCGCAAAAGAATCATCAAGCACCCCAAAAGCAACTGTAAGCAACATCGGCAACGAATGCAGTAACAATGACGACGGATTTACAATGGTCAACAATAAGTGCAAGAAGCAAGGGAGAACATCTGATCCCGGACACCAAGCCAGCTTCGACCGGGACGTGAAAAACAAGAGAGAATTGAATGACCCCCCTGACGCTGTTTGCCAGCAGACCTCGCGAAAAAAGGTCTCCGCTCGCAATAAAAAGTTGCGCGCACGAGATCCAATTAATTAATTCTTGTTGTTGTTTTCTTATTTTTATTTTTACATGTATTGTAAACATATAAAAGATCCACGGCTCCGTTAAGCTACCGCTATGAGCCGTGTCAAATAAACGAATTAAATAAAAAAAAAAATAATCATTTTCAAAGTTTGCAGTACAAAGAAAGCGTACAAATGTATAAAAGATATCCCAAATGAATGTGAAAAAATTCACTGCGAAATGTTAATGACAAGCTGGCATCTCCACTCTGCCTATCAGACACGTTCCCATAATTGGGTTAAATACCAATTGCAAACGACGGGTTTATTATGCGTAACAAATATAATAAACACTATGACAGGGGATCCCTCGGTGATCCAGAAGAAGAATGGATGGGAGAACAGCAATACTAGCAAATACCGACTACCATATGAGCGGTGCAAATTCGAACGAGTGACGTAGAGTACTGCACTGGATGATTTTGAAGAAAGGACCAGGAGGGCGATTTTACGAAGTTTTAGCTTTCGATGGCCCTACATTTTCTGACAAAGTGAAGTTCTGGAATATTGAGATTTTTATCACTGTTTAGGAAAGCAAAAGTATCATAAAGCTAGTGTCAGGTCTTCATGAGACCTCAAGAAGTCACTTTCGGAGGTATTCGTAAATGTAGATTTGTTGGTACGGTTCCAGATTTAATAAAAAAATACCTAATTTAACACATCTACAGATCGCTTGCAAAACAAAAAACTTTTTGTGCAATTCGACAGCTCCATCTTAGGCCAATTCAATAAATACATGAAAGTTTACATTTTTTTAAAAAAGCTTTGGAAGGTAAACCGTGGCGTGGAAGAGCCGGTATATTAATATATGCTTAGTGTAGAATTAGATTTCGTCCTTTACGGCTATTATACAACCGCCAGAAGAAACTTAAAACGTTGGTACACAATCGAGAACAGCGAATCATAAAATGTCAGTGATTCACTAAATACAGAATGGATAAAGGTTATGATGTAAAACCTTAAGGTCCGTCCAGGTTAAATCTTCGGTACGGAGCAATACCTCGACCTAGGAACTCCTAGCATGTTGTTAGTCGCCTCTTACGACATGGGAGCAGTTCCCAGAAGTTCTATTCTTGGCTGAAATAGTGCAAAAAGATTTCAGCCCGCCGGACACCACACGGCTTCTCTTGTGGGTGAACTAGATCTATCGGAAAATGTTCATATTTGGCATATGAATATCATTACCAATTACCATTCGTATTGGCAGTGTTCCAAAAAAAAAAGTCAAAATTGTTGCCGATCGAATGAGTACGGTTTCTATTTTAATACCTAATCATATATTGGAAAAAAGCAGCAGGTAAGGTTGATATGATAGGGTAATTTGGGGAGAGATGCCGCACATTTTTTAAATTCTATCCTGCATCAGAATAAACCAATCAATATTTGATGAAATTATTTTTATCTATTGCGACAAGTTTCTTAAATACTGTGAAATGATTTTTTTCATGAAAAAAAAATCATCAAATTTTCATGAAAATTTAAAAAAAGGTCATTGCGGGAGACATGCCGTACCGTAGTCTCAAACTGAAAAATGGTGAACAAACGTATTTTTTAGCAATCTTTGATCTTCAGCCGAGTTTCATGAAGATTGATTACACCTTTAAATCTGCCAGCGCCTTCATTTTTCTTAAGGGGGTAATACAATTTCTAGAAACATTTTTTTATTCAACATTACAAAAATATTTTTCTTTTGCAACCTTGTATAACGGTTAAGTTGGAGTAACTTTATTAAGGGTACTGTTTATATATTATTGGGATATTTGGTAGGGGTTCCTTGAAAGCTGGTTTTGGTTGTTTCTTCCAACAATGAATTTATATAACTTAGGTTTGTTCTTGAAAGGTTCATTTTGAAAAAGCATCAATTCGTTGAAATTTTCATCCTCATCCCAAGATTGACATCACTAGAAATCAATGCGTTCATTAAAATTAGTGCCGGAAACTTGAGAGCATAAACCGAAGTAACTAATACTTAGATACATATCGCCTGTTTCAATATATAGATATTCCTATATACCACTGTGTCAGGTCCGTTAGTTTGTGGATATACTTTATTAATAACCTATACCTGACGGAAATGATCATTTAATGACATTCCGAGGTGAAAAAATACCTTTTAGCTACGTATCCTCCGCCATCGAGTGCGGCATCTCACCCGCAATTTTTATGCGGCATATCTCCCAATTGTATGGGAGAGATGCCGTACGACAATATTTTCCTCTGAAATTATGGATGACCATGCTCACGTTCGGAATGCCTTCTAAAAGCTCCCAGATATTCAATCGATACATGATTTACCAAAGAAAATCGAACTATTTAAAAAAAACGAAATTTTAATGTGGTACTGAAAAACTTTCGGCACTCCGTGATGCAATTGGGCGCACACAAACGTTAATAAAATTGTCGTGAGTTAATAATAAGGATTATTTTACATCTCCAGTGTTGAAATTCTTCGAAAGACAATCTCACAATATCATATTACCGTAGAAAAGTGACACTATATACGAGATATAGAAAGTGCGGCATCTCACCCGACGCGGCATCTCTCCCGAAATTACCATACTTGTGCAGAAGTTGACGACACATATCCAGCCCAAAGTTCTAAGCTCTGTTCGGAATATAACACCACAAAACTCTTAATGTATCTCGAAACTAGTATAACTACGCAACATTTAAGTCTAATAAGGTTTTATTCTAAACCAAACCGAATCTGATATACTTCCGATTGGAAGCAGTCCTTCTAAATTAGCACGGCTCTGAGAGAAGGTAGGGTTTTGAAACAAATTATCCCAAAATGTTTCATAACATTTCTGCACTTTACTGGAAACAGAAATTGATTTCGAAACCCCTTTTTATATTTATAAACTATGATAAATTTCTGCGAAGGAGGAAAATTTGAGAAAAAAACAGAAAAAAACTCCATTAAAAAGAAAATGAATTAAAACACCCGTGGCGCGTACGGGGTACAAAACCTATAGCTTAATTAGTTATGGAACTTGCAAAGTTTCGATTTCATTGGTTTTCATCAACTTTGGATTAAGATCTTTCTCTTGTGGGACATCATGCTTGATAGGTGTTCGCCCATAATGTCACAGCACTGACCATCATTTAACATTCCTCGCATGTCGTCCCCCTCTTCAACCTTCCTTCGTGTTCGTGACGACTATCACGACTCACAACTATCCTGCTATTTCTCTATCCATTTCTAAGTTGTATCATAAGATCTTCAACTAGCCTGAAATATTTGTTAATACTCAAGCTAATTTGATGTTTGCAATGTAATTGTGTAGGTTTAGGACGATAAAACTATTTTTGCCTACTGTTTCCCTATAAACAAACTATAAACTCGCGGAAACAAACATTCTGACATTCCACTTGGAAAAGAAAATATTTGTAGTGTTGAGAATATTTGAAAATATTTGTATTATGAGAAAACTATAACTAATTTATATTCAAACCCTGCTTTCCCCTGAAGAGGAAGGGTTATTCCTTCGAAACGTTGCACTATGGAGAGTCCTGTGACCAAAAATTGTTCTATGCACACTATAAGAAATCGGGAATCTGTTAGCTTCTCTTATACCTCAAAATGACGAAACGATTATGATAGGTTGTCCGTGTGGCAGTCGAACTACTGTTGACAATAGATAATCAAGGGTGGTGTCTAAATGTGCATCAGATCGATGGGACGCAGACCGCTAATTTCCTTCTTGGGCGGGCGCTCCGTTACGCAGCATGTCAGTGGTCTGTATTTCAATGAGCAGTGAACGGACGTCTTACTTTTAGCAGCAGTTGACGAGAAACGAATTTCTGATTTTCTTCACATTTATTTCGATTTTCAGTCAGAGTAATACAAAAATACAAAATTACTTGTTTATAATAGTTTGCTTTCCAATGTCAAAATCGATTAGGCACATGAAAAAAAAAAAATCACTGAATTCTGGAACAATCGCGCTTTTACGTTACGGTAACAGGACCGTCAACAAAAATCAGGGGTTTTATGATTATGTTCAATTTCCCTTCAGTAACGCTTGTCTAACGCTTTTATTTATTCATAAAACCAAAGGTTGACTCCTGATTTTATTCTTAGATTTAGTAAGACTATTCTGAGCTCGCCTATACGACGTTAACTGATTCATGATTTACTGCATCTTTTGAACATGACACAAAGCATGTTTCATTATGATCTAGTTCATAGCTTCTAACATATTGATAACGGCTCTATATACGTGCTCGTAAAATATTATTCACGAAATTATTATTCGTGAACTTGTTAATGACTCCAAGTATAATAGTCACAACTCACCATTCGTAGTGGTGAAATAGCTCACAAAATCATGAAATATTGTTCATGTATTGTATTCGTGAATCTTGTCATGATTCCTAGTATAATAACAATAACTGATCATTTGTGCTCGTGAAATATTTCACCATAACGTAAAATAGTGATCATGTAAACTTAAGCTTGTTTATTAGTATATTCATTATATTTTATTATTAGACATGACTGATCATTCTTACTCGTGAAATAGTTACTTACCGTTCGGGCTGGAGCCTTGTTGTCTCTTGCTGTATGCAGATACCGTCTACACTCCACTCGGTCCATTGCCGCTTGTCGCCAGCCTCGCAGTCTTCGAAAGGTCCGCGGGTCGTCCTCTATCTGGTCGATCCACCGTGCTCGCTGTGCTCTTGTTCCTGTAGTGTCTCCCTCAAGAACTATCTTCACCGGGTCGTCGTCCGACATTCTTACGACGTGTTCAGCCCACCGCAAACGTCCTATTTTTGCGGTATACGCGATGACCTGTCAAACAAAGTTCCTGCAGTGCTACGACTTCAAAGTTGCGTGGTTCGAATTCGTCGTAGATTATCCTGTCGAAAGCTGGAAAGCAGAGTGACCTGCAGTTCCGTGTTCCGAGTTTCCAATCGTAGTCCTTATTTCGTCGCGTAGGTCTTTGCCGATTGTTCCGATTCGTGTTTTCTTCTGCATTGTTCGAAACGGTTAGTTTTCCAGGGCGGCTTGTTGGACTTTTCTCAACCCCCTGTCTCACCGGAGGACCATTGTGTCAGCTCTGTTTAGAGTCCCACGCTGACACGAGGACGATACATCAGCCGCCCCTAACATGGAGAACAAACGCTCGGATGGACTCACCTTCCGAAAAGAGGAGCCCCACTTCCCTGTCAGCATACGACCATGGTCCCACCGGGGTTGGTTACCCGATTTTTCCTATGGTTACTCGTACTCCAGCTGGCACTGCGGGGAGGTAGGGATAGAAGTTACTGGACAAGAAACTAAGGACCACTGTGGCGAACCGCATTGCCCAGTCATTTACGAACCGTGAAACAGTTAATTAAACCATAAAATATTCATGTACTCGAGAACGGGTAATGATTTCTAGTACATTAGTCACAACTCAATATTTGTGCTTGTGAAACAATTCACATAAATTATTTTTCATAGAAATGCTAACTGGTTCATGATTCACAATCTATCTTGAGTGCTTATGATATTTAGAACATATCCCTAATCAAATTCATGCACCTCTGCACATGAGGATGAAATTTTCAGTCACACTTTTATGATCCAGTTCATATTGTCACGTTATTCCAAGCAAAAAATCCGGTAGTGATTGAAAAATAGTATATCTTAATAAGGAGGAGAGAAATTACCTATATCATGATAAAACTTCAGATATCATGAACATGAGTATCATAACTCCACGAGCCAAATTCGAAAGTGCGCTCAAGAATAATATATCACGACAACGTGCGTATAAATTACGAAAATCGTTATTAGCATCCTGATATCGTGACTAAGATTCTGAAATCATTAACATAAATTACTCACTTATGATTAAAATATCACGATAACGTGAATGGAAATTACGAAAGTCGTGACTGAGGTCCTGAAAACATGAACATAGACCGCGCTACTCTGCGAGAAAAAGTCTTTAGTACACTCATGAGTTTATTATACGAGCAAAGTGATAAGTTTCAAAATTAGCACTGTTACGAATCACCATACGAAAATTTGGTTAGAGGAGACGGACGAAGATAGCCGCCCGATTAGAAACACATAACAAAAAGATTTTAAAACTATATCTCGGGTTGTTACTTGTTATAATTTTCTGTTATTTTAACTACTAACGAGATCAAATTTATAACACAATATGTTACGAACATTTTATTGTGTTATAATCTTGTTATTTCATTTTGATCGGGCGACCATCCCCTACTTCAGTAGATCATCAGAGAAATTCAGTCTTCTTGTACAGTAGTTTTCATAGTGCTTCAGAAGGTGTCCGAATATTTCAAAAAATTTCGGCCAAGTTCACACAATTACTGAAGATTCCAGAAGATCTCGGAGGATATAAGAAGAGTTCGGTTGAATTGAGAGGATTTCAGAAATGGATTAAGAAGTGTTCTCAAATGATTCCAGACATTTTACGAAGAAGTCAAATGATTTCAAAAGATGTCAGAAGACTTCAGAAGTTATATGAAAATTTCTGAAAATTTTGGATAATTTCTAAAGGTTCCAAAAGATTTCAAAAGGTTTTTGTAAGATTTCAAAATATTCAACAGATTCAAGAATGCGCCAACAGATTTCAGAAGATTTAAACAGTTTCGAAAGATTCTAGAAAATATCACAATATTTCAAAATAATTTCGCAGATTAAATAAGATTGCAAAGAAAAATGCAGATAACTTCAAAAGTTTCACGCTTTTTTACGATTGCAGAAGATTTCGAGAAATTTCGTAAGATATCAAAAAAATTCGGCCAAGTTTACACAATTACTGAAGATTCCAGAAGATCTTGGAGGATATAAGAAGAGTTCGGTTGAATTGAGAGGATTTCAGAAATGAATTGAGAAGTGTTCTCAAATGATTCCAGACATTTTATGAAGAAGTCAAATGAATTCAAAAGATGTCAGAAGGCTCCAGAAGATATAAGAAAATTTCTGAAAATTTTGTATAATTTCTGAAGGTTCCAAAAGATTTTAAAAAGTTTTTGTAAGATTTCAGAAGATTTCAAAATATTCAACAGATTCAAGAATGCGCCAAAAGAGTTCAGAAGATTTAAACAGTTTCGAAAGATTTTAGAAAATATCACAAAATTTTAAAAATAAATTTAATATCAAATAAGATTGCGAAGAAAAATGCAGATAACTTCAAAAGTTTCACGCTTTTTGATGATTGCAGAAGATTTCGGGAAATTTCGAAAGATTTCAAAAAATTTCAGAAGATTTTGGATCGTTTTAGAAGATTTCAAACGGTTTCAGGTAGTTACAGATGATGCCAGATGATTTCTGAATATTCAAAGGATTCACGAAATTTTCAAAAGATTTAAGAAGATGGTTGATTGAGTTTAGGTAAATCCACAACTTTAGAGTTCAGATCATTTCTATTGAATTAGTGAATCGGTGGCAACCTGAAGATTTCAGAAGATCGCAGTTGATTTCAGAAGTTCGACGAAGATTTCAAATGATTTCTGGAAGATTCAAGAGATTCCCGAAGATCTAAAAAGTTCTCGGAGCATATAAGAAGATTTCGGAAGAATTGAGAAGAGGCCGGGCGTAGCGTAGTTGGTAATCGATTGCCTTATGCGCAGCTAACCTGGGTTCGATTCCCAATACCGCACATAGGGTTAGAGATTTTTCTAACCCGAATAAAGAGGTAAATGACCCCAACGTTACAACCTTTATAATCGAAATAAAAAAAGAAATTGTGAAGATTTCAGATAAGAATTGAGAAGTGCTCTCAAATGACTTCAGACTTTTACGAAGTATATAAATAATTTCAGAAGATTTTAGCAAATTTCAGAAGATTTTGGGAAATTTCTGAAAGTTCCAAATTATTTTAAAAGGCTTTGTAAGATTTCAGATGATTTCAGAATATTGAAAACAAGATTCAAGAAGGTGTCAAAAGATTTCAGAAGGTTTAAACAGATTTGAAAAAAAAATATCACTAAATTTCAAAACAGTTTCATATATTGAATAAGATTACGAAAATATTGAAATAATTTCAGAAGTTTCACGTTTTCATGATTTCAGAAGATTTCACAGGATTTTAGAAGCCATCGAAAATTTTCAGAAGGTTTTGGATCGTTTTAGAAGATTTCTATAGTCTTCA
Organism: Topomyia yanbarensis; assembly: GCF_030247195.1. Lineage (NCBI taxonomy): Eukaryota > Metazoa > Arthropoda > Insecta > Diptera > Culicidae > Topomyia > Topomyia yanbarensis. The sequence continues at coordinate 88,177,014 of NC_080671.1, forward strand.
GGAAGTTACAGAAGATTTCAGATGCTTTCTTAATATTAAGAAGATTCACGACATATTTAAAAGATTTAAGAAGATTCTTGGTTGCGAAGAATTTGAAATGTTTCGAAATAATTAGAAATATTGGAATAGTAATTCCAAAACTTCAGATTTCAGAACATTTCAACAGAATCAATAAAATTTAGGTGGAAATCAAAAGATTTCAGAAGATCTGAAATGGTTTCAGAAAGAATCAAGAGATTCCAGGGGATATCAGAAAATTTTAGAAGATCACAATTGATTTCAGAAGGATCCAGCAAATATCAGAAGATTCATGAAGGCTTCAGAAAATTTCAGAAGATTTTAAGAAATATCAGAAGACTTAAAGTTTTTGAAGATCTAAGCAAATGTCAGTATTGGTAAGATTTATATGGTTACGAAAGAAAAGAGATTACAGAAGATATAAGAATTTTTCAGTTTTTAGATTCAAAATTTCAGATGATGTACTCGCGCAGTTGTATTTAGTACAACACCTTCAGAAACTCTAGCGAAATCTTCTTTCGGCGCCAGCGGCTGCTCATTCGGGAAGCCATTCGCGCGATTGCCGGAGGGTAAAGAAGATTTATGAAAACTTTACAATGTTTGAGACGATCTTGAAACATTTTGGAATATTTTGGAAAATACTAGAAATTTTCGAAAGAGGTCAGCAAACAAAACTTCAAAATAGTTGGGAAAGTTTTAAAAGGTCTTCAAGATTTTCAGAAATTTTTGAAAGATTCAAAACGACTTCAGAACATTTCGGGGGACTGCAGAAGATATCAGAAAATTTCCGAAATTTTTAGATAATTTCAGTATTTTTCAGAAAATTTCAGTAAATATCGCAATTTTCAATTGATTTCAGTACACTTTAGAAGATTTCATACGACTTCAGATGATTTGAGAATGTTACAGAATCTTGAAGATTTCAAAATAATTTTGAGCAATTCATAGGATTTCGACCAACTTCAGAAGATTCAAGGAAATTTTTACAAAAATTAAAAGCTTTTCTAGGGGACTTTATACGATTTTGCAGAATTTCAGATGACTTATGAAGTTTTACGAAGATTTTGAAAAATCTCATACGATTTCAGATGATTCAGAAGATTTCAGTATGGTTATAAAGTTTTCAAAAATTTCAGGATTTTTTGCAAGGTTTCAGAAGAATCTGAAAGATATTACAAAAGTTCAAAGGCCGTCAAAATGTTTCGGAAGATTTGAAAAAAAATCTGACAAGTAGAGGTGCACGAGGTCTCCGTAACAAAGGCTTTCACACTAACATTCCCGTTCTTCCCCAGTGGCCGTGAGGACGTGATCTGTGCGACTCTTGATAATCTAAAGTTTAGAACTATTGTAACGAGCACATTATGCCACTCACAATCTCCCCTCCTTAATTCTTGGCGCACCTTCACAAGTTCTGAGCATTATTACGAATTTCTGTTCAATATTTGAATCGCTTATTTCTAGAGAACTGTGTTCAGGTGAATCAGGCTGGCTCGTACGTTGGTACAGTTCCGGTTATTTTTAGCTCTTTTTTCCTATAATAGGATATGCATTATCATCAACCTAAATCCGGCCTGAGTTACTTTTTTTGTTATGTGTCGGTGGTGAAGCCATGTTGCCATGGAATGATATATTGTCTTAATGAGAAAGGTACATTTTAAGGATTAAATGAAATTGATTTTTTGACAATCCCTTGTATTTGGCACAACTCCCCATTTATATATGGGAAGGTGCCAGTTGAGCCAATATATTCTATATTTTTTGTGTTGGTATTACGTCCAATCACAAGAATTTCAATAGCAGGCGACTTCCACGAGAAAGTTGTATTTCCGCTTCTTACTCTTAGTAATTTTCTGACAACAAATTGTATGTCTTCATATATTTAGCTTTTAATTATGGCGTCACTTCACCCATACCATGAATTTTGCTCAACTTGTTTTAGCCATTTGTCGCTCTTTACCCGTCCTAATAAGCAAAACTTTCCTCGTTATCATCTCTCACCTAATCAACGTCGCTTGTTCGGGTCATGAAGACTCGCTTCCTCCTTTCTCTTGACAACCAATCCCAAAACATTTCCAAAAGAAAGCATATCCTAATGAATTGATCCTTCACCAAACAAACTACCATAAAAAGGAATCTTTTTCTCCCTAATTTAGATAATTTCTTACGACGACTTTCAAACTTTTCCCTTTGCCCTTTCCGTTCCTCCATCGGCTAAAGCCTCTTCCAATCAACCAATCCTATCCGACTCCGTAGGTCACATTTATCCCTAGCATTCATCATCTTCATCTTTTGAAGCTGCGCCCACTTTCTCCCACCCCACTCGATTTTCCTTTGATGCGCGTCCTCCAGCCCTCGAAGGCCGCACCGCTCACGCTACACTTGTTGTTGGTTCGGATTTATAAACACAAATTAATTATTTTTTGCCTTCGTTGAACACTCATCCTCCTCGTCATCATCCCGTTGACGCTGCCTGGTGTGCCACAGGATCCTAGCCCGGCCGGCTAGTCTTCATTTTCCACTCCTTTAGTCAAGTGGCTCATCGTACTTCGGAGCGATCTCGTTGGATGCAGCATCAGTAGCAGCAGCACACAAAAACAGGGTCCCGATAAGAACTCAGATTCTAGGCGATAAGAGCTTCCTTTCAGTTCACCCATCAAGCCAAGGAAACGAAGCAGCAGTACCACCGAAGAAAAGGACAAGTGGAACTTTCTATTCAACTCGCATTATTATTATTTTTCGTTCGCCTCCTTCTCCTCTAAGCCAAGCCTGTTTAACCTCTCTTCAGTGAACTTTATCTCATTTGTCATATTTCCACTCGGCGGATCGAGTGTAGAGTTTCTCAATTTTCCCTATTTAGTTTCAGCGGGTGCCGCCAGCGTCGGTCGGTTCGGGAAGTAGGTTGATCAAGTTGCGCCCGGTTTGGTTTTGGTTGGTTGGCGAAGCGAAGGACGATGAATGTTGAATTGTCGACATTCGATGCTTCGTTATAGTGGAGAAAAAAGGTAGCGTTTGGTAGCGGAAAAATGTAAAAAAAAATAATAGCCATCGAGAAGACGGGCGAAGCCGTCAGTCGGACGGCGGGTGGGTGTGTGGGCTTTGGAGCATTTTCTAGGACATCATTTCGCTGGGAGATCTTATTGTCGTGCATCGGAGTCGAGGATGGGCAAACAATGAAAAATTGCTCCCCGTAATGAGATTTCATTCAATTCAATTTGAATTTTTCTCCACAACCGTTTTGCATCCAGATGAAGATTTTCCACATTTCCTAGGAGAATGCTTTCGCTTCGTTTGGCCGGTATTGTGGCTTGCCGGGAAGGACGCGGGTGGTCCTGGGAGAAAGGTGAAGGTTTCATCAATAATAGAAAACTCGGAATGGAAGGTAAACAAATTGAATTCCAATCGACCAACTGCTCAGTTTATCAGATCTGATTGGTTCACTGTGGATTTGCAGTGGTAAATCGTCTACTGGGGTTTTATTGGAAAATTTGTTTTTCCATATATACCGTTGTTCTCGGTGAGAATGGGCCAAAAAACTGGTGTTCATCTTAATCCTTGAATCACGACTTTAATGTAACTTTAAATATATATACTGAAAATAATTAGCGACCCCGACAACGCTCACATACACATTTTTTGAATCGCTACTTACCGTTTCGAATCAGATTGTTGATGGTGAATAATAATATAGTTCACATACCGCTAAAAAGTATATGAAAGTACTTAATTCGATGATGAAAATTACAATGCAAATGATTTAATATACTGCATATTGGTAACTCGATCCTTATCGCGGATTGTCATCTCTCTACCCTCAGACATGATTCAACAGTCATCATTCCACTCAGACAAGACCATGCGTATTTCCCACGTACATTTAATGTCATGCGATGTAGTTTCCCACAATTTTACTTTCACGAACTCCTCAGAATGTAACTTTTATGAAAAATATCAACTTTTGCAACTTTTATTGATGAAATGCCGTACATTTAAACACAAATACTTTCAAAACAAGGTAGAAAATTGGCATTCCTCTAAATATTAGCATAGCTCTAAACTCCTACGAAATGTAACTGTATTCATCTTTATACATAGGAAAACGTTATTCCGCAGCAATTAACAGGATTATTCACCGGTGTTTCATATTTGTTCACAATGTTTCACAATTTTGTTCAAACTTCTTCTGCGAAAAAACCAAAAAATCACGAAATTTTTTTGGAATTTTTTTATCACCTAATTGACAAAAAGAAATCCAAATCCCCATATACATGGACGGTGGCATGTAATATGATTATTAAACTGTGCATTTTGTAATGCGAAACTGTGGAATCCCTTATAGAAGCCGAAGTTTTCATGAAAATGCGGTTGGGCCGACCTATTCACTCATATTTGATCCTACAATGTATACTAAAATACAAAGGACTATAGCTATATAGGAAACGCTTTGCACATATCAAGAACAAAATGCTGCGTGTCTGTTCTATAATCAGACATCTCCTTATGGAAGACCATGTACAGAAACCGCTAAAAAACTCAACTACGCAAATATAATCATCTGAACGACAAACGGTTACCATCATACCCGTGATCCGCAATTGTAACAAGCAAAGAGAAATATCTATTCGCGATCACTATGACAGCATTACATGAATTTGTGCGACAACGAGAGATAAGCCCATGACACTAAAAATGCAGTGTTGGAGGAAACAAATGGAAAAAAAAGTTCTCCACACGTAATAGCAAGTTGCGGGTACGAGAACAAAAGGATAATCACTAATATTCATTTATCTTATTTTTTATTATCAATTGTGAATATTTTGAACACTACCCTTCTCTTTTTTTGATGGGTTTGACGGTATTGCAAACATCATCAAGCATACTGCATGCATAAGTGCTACAGAACCTCTGACAGACAATTGCTTTAAGATGGTTATTGCCTCGATAGTGGCGCATCGAGGAGACCGAGAGGGCTTATGGGTCTTTTTTATGTTTTATGTTTTTTCACACTCTGCGCCAACCCATACTAATGCTCAACAACTAGCCTGTGCGCGCTGACGTGACCGGCTGGCGGATCGACGTTCATTGACTTTTGCTGTGGGCTCTTTTTGATGGCATTATTCCACAGCTAAATGGCAGTATTGGTGGAGGGGCTCACAGTAAGGGCCATTGCGTGTCTATTTATCGGCCGACTTCGTCATCGTACACAGGGTGATTAAATTAATTTAATAAATACATAAATAGAAATCTATTAGTTGTCGTTTTGTAGTAATTGTAGTTTTTAGTACTAGTGTAAAATTGTTATGTGCTAGGCGTATGTCTATCTGTGTATGTGTTCGTCTGAATATTTGTGACAGTTGGCTCAGGGAATGGATGCGGAACTGGCGTATATGATAGAATAGTGGGTAATCTTTCCGGTATTCAATTTGTGCATTCGATTCTTTTCATTCGGGAAGGTTGGATTGGATAAATAAAGGTACAACTAATTTTCCGACGCACGTGAATCATTCATTCCCGGTCAGTATAGCATGATGTAAGTTTAGCAGAATAGCAAATAAGCAACATTTGCACGAGTTAAAGTAGTTTGATTTTATGTTACATGTATTTTATATTCAACTTCGTTAATCTGTTCTATTGTACATCTATTAGTTTGCGTTTCTATTACTCATGTATACCAAAATAGTATCGGTCAATTTATGCACTTCTAAGCATACTCTTTGCATCTTTTTTTCTTTATTCGGTATGCTATGATTCTTTTTATTAGTATACTCTATACTATACTATACTCTATATATTCATATAGGAACAACCGTACAAACGCTCGTGCCCTTCGCGATAACACAAACATCCCGGTAGTTAAGTAAACGTAACACCTATAAACATACAAACGCGGTCTCAAACATTAACCCACCACTCGCGCGATCTTGAAACGGCCAGGTCCGGAAGTCCTACCGCGGTCCTAGCAGCCTAGACTAATGCCTCCAGTTGAACCAATAAAAAATGACGCTCATGTTCACTAGACAACATATGTGATTCTGACGGGGAGCCCTTCCGAGAACGTAGCTCTACAGCTCCAGTAGGACAACTTTCGAAAAAAAAATTGTTTTTAGTACTAGTGTATAATGTTATGTGATAGTCGTATGTTTATCTGTGTATGTGTTCGTCAGAGTAGGGTAATGTTTCGATTAGATCACGGTCGGTCTGTATTTTAGCGTGATATATTTAAAACAAAATAGAAAACTACATTGAAGCATTAACCCATGTATTTATATAAACGAAAAGTGATAAAAAGTTCAAGATAGTCAAAAAGAATAAATCATAGTAGGGTAATGAGCATATTTTTGCTATGTTTCTATGTTATCTACCCAAGCCGTTGGTTAGAGCAGCGTCTGCCATCTTTGTTCAACGCATTGGGTCTAATGGTATGGCATCAGCGGATAAATTTTCCCCATACGGCTTCACTTTATGTAACCCACACCGTTTGTTAAAATTGTTGAACCACCCAAAACTCAACCTGAAGAAATCTGGCAAATATTTTGACTATTAAAATAGGTGTGTTCGAAGAGACTACGATTCAGTTTTCGTTGTTTCATAGAAATAGTCCCATCTCCAATTGCTGATGTTGTCCTTCCAAAAGAAAAGTATTCACATCAATTCAAGAGCAAATTCATATCTTGGCATACCTACCATATCTTGCATATTTTGTTTTTATCATTATTTTGTTATATTTTTCTGCGGATAAATAACAGTTAAGCGAATAAAAAAGAAGTCGATTTTTTTACTCGCTACACTAGTGTTCGTCCTAAGGACACGGCAAAAAAGTTACGAAGAATTTAAAATAAAAATTGGAATTGACTGTAAGATATTTCGGCTATCCTAGTCATTGCCATAACGTTTTTGGTAAAACATGATTTCGTGATTATTACGTTTACGGTTCCGCGCCACGCCCTCCACTACTTAGCCATCTATAAAAAATTGCGATACTTTCTTAACAATCTATATTTTTTTTTTTGTATTTCGTTTATTTGACACGGCTCATTGTGGTAACTTAACGGAGCCGTGGGTCTATTAAATTATTACAATATGTGAAAATAAAAATGAATAAAAAATATTATGAAGTATCCTTCGGGTCTCGTCCACGCAACTTTCTATTGCGCGGGGAGATCTTCTTTCGTAGCAAGGTACCATTTGTCTGCTCGCCTAGTTTATCTTGTGGGTCGATGTCATCATCGTCTATGGTGTCTACATGTTCACGATCAGATGTTCCTCCTTTCTTATTGCCCTTACGGGTTACGCTAGTAAAGGCGTTGTCATTTGTATTGGACTCGCCGATGGTGCTAACAGTTGATTCTGAAGCATTTGATGCTGCTTTTATAGTTGTTATTATGGCCTGAACAGCTGCCACAAAATTGGTAACCGTTTGTGGTTCTGGTGATAGTATTGTAGTCTGCGTTGTTTCGGATTGGTTTGCCGAAGATGTGTGGGGAATTGGCTCTGATGCATTCTCCTTAGCATCTTCCGCACAAGGTGTTCCATGATGTGCTGTCTGGTTGCAGTATTTGCACGTAGGTGTCTGCCCTTCGTGGGTGCATACCGTGGCCTAATTAATGTTAGTTCCGTTACATTTGAATTGTATAGTCAAGTGGCATCCTCACAACAAGAACACCGTTAGGAGTACCAGAGAAGAAGTTTCTCCAAGTATCAGGTGTAACGGATTCCACTTCTCCGAATTGCGACATGTATTTTGTAATTGATTCACGAGGAGTACGCGGTGATAAATCATGTAGCCTAACATCTATCAAATCATTTTCTATGTACACTGGGATCTTCATTTCAACACTGTCACTTTTAATCACGTGTTTCAGGTTGTTCTGTGAAGCGAATTTCTTTGCTTGGTCTAATGTGATGAATGATATCAATACTGCACTGCGCAGATGATGGTATTGAAGATAGGTGACGGTGACGTCCTTAAGCCTAAGCTTCATAATCACCTTCAGAAAATGTTCCAGCTCACGGAGACTCGGTCGTGTGGAACAAAATCTCAAGTCAACAACCACTGTGTTGGGTCGAAGCTGCGGTTTTTCATCAAATTCACTCATGATGGCAGGGGTACATACAATGGTTCTTTTGTTCTAGACGCACTAACTGTCGTTCACTTTGCTCATTTGTTACTATAACTTGGCAGATGTAAAAGTACATCGAACGGTTTTCTTTGTTCTTAAGACAATACTCACAAGATAAAAGTACTGTGTTGTGGTTCATTTTGTGCTGGCTCAGACAGCGGCAGAATTTCGTGACCGGTATCTTTGGTGGTTGTAAATCAACTGATAACTATCTATAGTTAAAGATAAAAGAATAAAAAAGTCCACTTTTTAACCAACCTCATCGTATATAAACACTTAACGAAATACTCCGAATCCCACTAATACGCTCAATACCCTACATGTAAATCAAACTCTGGCGCTTTTAACACAACATGTGACTTATTTGGATCAAAACGTAGTGTGCCTTGTCTGATTTTCATAAAGCATGATAAAATCAAGAGTGATATAAACGCACAGTGATATAATCGAAACATCACCGTATTTGTGACAGCTGGGTCAGCGAATGGATATAGGACTGGCGTATATGATAGAATAGTGGGTAATCCTTCCGGTGTTCAATTTGTGCATTCGATTCAGTTCATTCGGGAAGATCGGATTGGATAAAGTATAGTACAATTGATTTACAGACGCACGTGAGTTATCCATTCCCGGTTAGCATAGCATTTAAAAAGCATTTTGAAAAGCTTAGAGCTCACCGGCGACTTAACTTTTTGTCTGCTACCGTAGGAGTCAGGATCTTTTGGCATTAGAAATGCGAATCACCTGAGTCTACGGCATGTCCGGACAAGCGTAAAGTAACTTGTTACTTCATGCTGTCGGAACCGACTAGTCGCCGGCGAGCTCTAAGCTTGCATATATGATCCTTCCACGCTTTTCTAAACTTTCTCCCTTCAACTCCTTGCTCTCGCTTGAGTACTATGGCTCTTAGTATTGAAAAATATACTTCACCTTCCAGTCCCTTGCTAATTAAATGCCGTAACAACTGTTGACACATAGCGCCTATAAATTTACAAACGCGGTCTCAAGCATTAACCAACCGCTCGCGCGATCACGAATCGGTCTCGTCCGGAAGTTCAGTTAGGCCAATCAAAAAATGACACTCATATTCACTAGACAACACGTTCCATGGCGACTTGACCGGGAACTCTAGTAATATGAGAGAACTCTCTTCTAGTATCTGAACCGTACACTGAAAATTAAGCATCAGATTCACGTTCCACGCGATCATTCAAGAACACACGCGAATATGCAAATGGCCACACGGTTATAAAATCGAATTTATCTACGCGAAGTTACATACACGATAGAAGAATAGTATGCTTTGACCAAAGGTGGATGCGATTTCTCGATCCGATACTTTTTTTTAACAAAAAAGTTCCTGGTAATGCAATTTTCCACTTTCTCTTCTGGCGCTGAAGAAATTTGGAAACTGTGATGTATTCTTGCATATTCGAATCTATTGTGTTTAACTGTTTGCAGCTTGCAGCAACAACACCGGTCTGTTACTAATTTGCAGTCAGACCAGCTACCGGGATCCTCATCGATGCCTTCTTCATCAAATTCTTTTTAAATTTTTTATTGTTGTGGTATCCTATCTAAGCGAAATGTTCGGAAAAAGTAGTATAACGGAGTTGTATACCAATCCCTAGAAAGCCATTTCCCAGAAAGCCAATCCCGAGGATTCCATCTCCCAGAATGTACCGTTCCTCAGAAAGACATTGCCTAGAATGTACCATTCGCTAGAAAGCTATTATCCAGAATGCACTATTTCCCAGAAAAGTTTATGTTTTTAATAGCTTTTTTTGTGGTTTACTCATTACCTAATTCAAGGAACTGATGCGGTGTGAAGCTGCTGAGGAAGTGCCGCCGAATGTGGCCGCCCCTCACAAGCAAACCTGTTATCCACTCGTATAACCTGTTTACTCGAACATAGGGATCGGTTCCTTCTTTCAATCATGAGCAGTTTTTTGATTTTGTATGCCAAATAACTCTTGCACGCAAATTTGTGATATTTTCGTCTGACCGGTTTATTCAAACATAGGTGTTGATTCTTTCTTTTGAACTTTCCTTGACTCTACATTAAAATCGAAATGAATGCTCATTTTGACAAACGGTTTGGTGTGTTTTTAGAGCATTTTTTGCATTGGAAATGTTTCGTACGCAAATGTGCGACCTACCCGATTGCTCGGGTTACTCGAACATGTGGCACTAAATACATTCGAAAGTATTTTCATATCTTATGCCAATTGGTACTGATACCACAGACTAACAGACATAATACTCGACAACAATTCTTCGCCAATGTTAGCGGTCGTTTTGAATATATTTTTAGTTGGGACAGTGATCGCATTTACGATTGTAATCCATATATGGCGCCACTCATGTATGTGCATGTATACAAAATAGACCAATAGTAAAAAAGTTCCTGGATCTGAGGGGGGGGGGGGGCAGACGTAAAGATCACAAGTTTGCGTGCAAGAGTCATTTGGCATGAAGATTCCATGAACTACTCATGTTTGAAAGAAGGAATCAATTCCTATGTTTGAGTAAATCGGGTAAGCTAATGAAAAAACTGGTTTACTACGAGGAGTCACCGTTTTCGACATTACTTACTTACTTACATAACACTGTTCCATTCTTTTGAACCCTAGGAAGGGGCGCTTCCGCTTCCTATGGTTGTTTCCAAATGGCTCTCAAAACACACCTGTATTACATTATTAAAAGAAATGTAAAAGTAAAGCTATTGTTTAATGCTGGTAGCAGTGCACTCTTCCAGGGGAGCAAAATAGACTACATTCTGAATAAGATTTCAGATCTTGTCAATTCAAAGCAATGTGGGTGCTTTCCCCATCTTACCAAAAATGTCTAGGAAATTGTTATGTCTGGGGAATGAGCTTCTGAGCATTGGTTCATTCTGAATAAGGTATTTCCGAGAAAGAGTACATTCTGGAATATTGTTTTCTAGGAATTGTTGCTTTCGAGGGAATGGTTTGCTGGAGAATAGTCTTTCTGAGGAAAACACTTCGGTATTTTATTTTGTGTGGAATAGTTTTTGGGGAAAGTCGTAGAACCAAATCTTCATCGCAATATTCAACACAACATGAATTAGCAAATTCTTTATTTTAATGTGGAATAAATAATGTCATCCTAACTTCAGGTTTCAACACAAAATGCAAATCATTTCAAATGTGCGCGAATCGAAAGCGAAGAATGTCGTTTGATGGAAATGGGAACGAGTACAGTCGTGATTCGTTGGTTGGGCCACAGCCTATGTCCAACCAACAAATTTAATTCGTTAGTTGGACCGATTGACAAACGTCAAAAACTATCCAAAGGAGACGTTAGTAGTGTAAATGCTTCTGTTCACATCTCTGATTATTTTCAGTTTAATTGTCAGGGTGATTTTGACATGGGATTTTGACATTACGATGCTTGGATGGTCCAACTAGCGGAAGTCCAACTAAAAAGCGGTCCAGTTAAAAAGGAACCAACCAGCGAATCGCGACTGTAGTACGTTAAAAAGATCAAATCAACAAAAAATAAAACTTTTCTAGGAACATGTTCGCTCGTTAATCGATTGGTCATGTCCGTAAATCTGTTCCTCCGGTCTTGGCATCCTAGGTTTTATGACGCTCTTATTCACTAGACAGCACGTTCCATGGCGGCTTTTGTGATATGGGGAAACTGACTCTTCTAGCATCTATTCCATATACTAAAAATTAAGCATCTGATACAGGGTCCACGCGCGATCATTCATGAATACCCGCGAATAGGTTACAACATTGAATTTATGTACGTGAAGTAACATACACGCTAGTACAAGCGACAAACACTTTAACATACAAACGTTCGAACCTTTCGCGATCATCCACGCACACTTGCGCCCGCGATCTCGTAAACATGAGAACACTCCGGTGACCAAGTGAACGGTTTAGAACTTACAAACGTAATCCCAAGAGTAAACCTACAAACGCCCGTGTTCACGCGATCATGAATCGGTTACGCCCGCAAGTTGCTACTCAGCCATAGAAGCTTAAGGTTCAACTGAGAATTCCTCAAAAAGCGGCCATCTTGGAAAACAAAAAAAGCGGTTGTTTCTCACACCTTTGGGAAAATTTTCATGAAAATGAATCGATGTATTTGGGGCATTGGTAGAGTATTAGTGATTGGTTTTCATGAAGATTTTTCCAACGCTGTTAGAAAAAACTGCTTTTTTTGTTTTCCAAGATGGCCGCTTTTTGAAGCATTCTCAGTTGAACCTTAAGTCCACGCCTTCAGTTGGACCAATAAAAATGACACTCATCCACTGGACAACACGTTCCATGACGGCATGACCGGGAAGTCCAGTGATATGGAAGAACTCACTCTCTTCTAGCATGCATGATCATCCAAGAACACACGCGAACATGCGAATGGATACACGGTTATAAAATCGAATCTGTACCTGCGAAGTTACATATACATTAACACACGCGACATACAAACGCCCAGGTGATCAAACACGTTAACGCAGAAACGCTCGAGCCCCCTCGCGATGATACACACGATCGCGAAGTCCCTATGTCCGCACATATCTGACCCGTTCAATGAATATCACATTCAGAATCACGACCTGCTGCAACTGGACTTAAGCAGTGTTTTAGTTAGTGTAATTTCCCGTCTCGTCTGCAATTGTAGCGAGTGATTCTGACAGGAAGCCCTTCAGATACCCTACACAGAAAAAATATTTTGTTATTATAAGTTTATTTTCATGCACATATTTGGAGCATGAATATAAATGAAAAATTAAGTTCCACCAAAAATCCACACGACTTGTCGTGCTTTCTTCAACGAATTTTATTATAATTCTACACGTGGATTGAAAATTACAGTTTCTACGAACGGAAAACCAGTGCACTGCAATGTATTTTTTACACGCTTATTGCTGTAAAATGAATGACATGTAATATTACACGAATGAAAGTGTAAAATTGTATGCTTTTTGATTCTCCAATTGAGTGCATTGATTTTAACGTAATTTTCAATCAAAGTTTTAATGCAATCTTTATATGTTTACATTCGTATTGATTTACATATCGTTCAAATTTCATTATTTTTTTGTGCGTAGCTCTACAGCTCCAGTAGGGCAAGTTTCGAAAAAAAGAATATTTTGAATATTTGCTGCTCTGCTAACGCATTGAGGGGTTGATGGATCTTAGGAAGCCACTTCATTCTGGGTGAACACGGTTTGATTTCCCCTCAGAATTGGATTACGATCTTTAGAAGCTTTATCCACCCTTTTTATTATATCTGGGAGGCGGGCCCACTCTCCGCTCCCAATATGGGCCAGAGGTATCTTTGTTTCTTTTATGTCAGCATACTTCAATATGGTTAACTATCTCATCAGTGAATATTTTTGATTTATTTCAAAATTATTATGAGATAAATGAAATTTTTAATATTAAACTAATATTGTTTTTTTTATCTTTTCGCAGGTAAACAAAGTTTTCCAATATTTCACTCAACTAGACCTAGTTGAAAAGACCAGTAAGTTGTTTATAAATGTCAATGCTAAATATGTGTATTTAATATTCGGATATCATAGAAGAACTTTTTGAATCTGGATGTTACAGGACGGCTTAACAAACCTTCCGTATTCGACCAGTTGATAAATTTAATAACATTTCTGAAAAAAAGGAACCAGTCAAAAAATCTACGAGCAACACTCGGTTCACAAATGGACGTAATATTTTCCAAAAACTCTGTCACGAGCTTCCAATGGTTTGCCGATACTTTTTTTTATACAAAATTTAATGATATTATAGAACACCTTTTCAGTATTTTTAATGGCTAACATGATTAGTGTAAGCACTAATAAAGATAAAATGATGTTTTATATTATCTTGTCAAAAACATCACTACGCAATTCAATGTGAGGAAAACATGAAGATTTAATGAATAAGCCCCCCTTTGAATATCTTAACCATCCTGCAAAAAAATCAAATTTGTATTCTGTATTCCTAGTGTTAAGATAACTGTTAATTTTATTCTTCATTAAAACTATTGTCTCCCATCTTGTAAATAGAATTGTATCCCTAGTTTTAAGATATCTGTGAAATTTCTCATAAATATTTGTTCGCCTTTTTATATACCAAACTATACATTTAGTTTTAGGATAACTGTACAATATTTCGTAAAAAACTATTCCTCACCTTTTGAATATCAAACCGGATTTTTGTTTTAAAATTTTCCATAAAAAAAATCTTTTGCCCTCACTCTTGCATATAGAACTGTATTTCTAGTCTTAAGATAGCTGTAGAATTCTTCCTCTCAATATGCAAAAAATCTGAACATTGTAACCTCCTAGTTTTAAGCATTTAAAATGTAAAAAACAAAAGAATTTGGCACCGCCAAGCTAACGCATTTGTGCCTATCAAATAAACGAACTGAATAAAAAAAATGAAGATTTAGTGGTCAAATGCACTAAACCTTTAGAATATCCCAGGATTAATGTATTTTGCCGGAGTTCGAAAGGTTGAAAGCAGACTTCCCGTGAACATCGACAATTTTGTACCTGTGTACAAAATTTCGTGCACGCGTTCAGCCTCAAACATTCTTCGTCTCGATGTACAGGTTCACCTCGAACATCGAACCCAAGCGAACGGTGTACAAACTCTTGTTCAAAAATCCGTGTACGTAAACCGGGTGCGTACACGAGAACGATTTGCACAAGGCAAAAAGAATCAACGCTAATGATGATGAGAGCGAGAAAGAGAAACCTATGTGTACGCATACTGTGTACGTACAGGGGGTTCGGTTGTGCAGGCGAACATGTGCACGTGTTTAGGTATGAAATAGCGTTTTTGAGTTCGTACACGAAGTGTGTGTTTAATATGAGCACAGAACCAGAGCTAACATTGGGTGCGATGTGTACACTGATAGAATATATTCGTAAATTGTTAGGAATTAGATTCGTACAATTTTTCATAAAATATACGAATTTTTCGTACATATAATGAATCGTTCGTAGTTCTATTGAAACAGTTTTATTTTGCATTACGATTGTTTAGTGAAAACCACGAAATGACTTTCGTTGGCTTATTACGAAATGGCTTCATTAAGCAAACGAATTATTCGCTGCTATATACGAAAGTCTTTATAATATTTACGAGCACCATTCGTCAAACCGTCAACGTCAAAGGAGTTTCATTGTTGGAGTCATTGTTGCTATTCGTCAGATAATTGTTGATCACCACGACGGTCTTGGTCTGACTATTTAGTAACCGTATCCGTGTCCGCCGGTTTCAGGAAGATTTCCTAAGCTTCTTTCGCTTCCAGTTGATCCAGAATCCGGAGCAGTACGGATTCAGTTGAGCCATCGTGAGCTGCTCGTTGGTTTTGAATGAATAAGTTAGTTTTTCTCAGCGGGAGCAATGTCAAAATAATATGCTATTAAATACGAAAAATTCTCTTAGATGAACGAAAACAATTCGTGCGACCAACGAGATTGTTCGTAATATACACAAATGTTTATTAAAATTAACAAAACATTTCGTTGCATTCACGAAAAATAATGTCGTTTTCAACGACGACATTCGTGCAATGTACACTAAATTAGTAAAATTTCGTTCATCAAGCGGTCATTTCTTCATACCACAATAAAATAGATCTGTGTCATTCATTAAAAAAATCGGTGTTGGCAAACATCGATCCCAAAAGATCGAATGAAAAAATAAGAGGATAATAAATACGAAAACTTTTCTAAGATGAACGAAAAGAGTTCGTGCGACCAACCACATCGTTCGTAATATACATAAATGTTTATTAAAATAAACGAAACATTTAGTTTCATTCACGAAAAATGATGTTGTTATCAACGATAACATTCGTACACTGTACACCAAATAAATAAAAGTCACGAAGACTTTCGTTCATCAACCGGCCATTTCTACACACCACAATCTTTCTAGTCCTCAACAATAATGAGCAGGTTGAAATAGAATCGAATTTGCCAGATCGATTAAAAAAAATCACTGCTGTCAAATATCGATCCTAAAAGATCGAATGCAACCAACGAAATTGTTTGTAGTATACATAAACGTTTATTGAAATAAACGAAACATTTCGTTTCATTCACGAAAAATGATGTCGTTATCAACGATTACATTCGTGCAATGTAAACTAAATAAGTAAAATTTACGAAAACTTTCGTTCATCAAGCAGCCATTTCTTCGTACCACAAGAAAATCGATTTAAAAAAAAATCGATGTTATCAAGCATCGATCCTAAAAGATCGACTGAAATCAATAAGAGGCTAATAAATACGAAAACTTTTTAAGATAAGCGAAATAAAATCGTGTGACCAACAAAATCGTTCATCATATACATAAACATTTATGGAAATAAACGAATCATTTCGTTTCATTCACGAAAAATAACGTCGTTATCAACGATAATATTACTGCAATGTACACTAAATATGTAAAATTTACGAGTGCTTTTGTTCATCAAGCGGCCATTACTTCACACCACAATCTTTCTAGTCCCCAATAGAGGTGAGCAGGTTGAAATAAAATCGATTTTGCCAGATCGATCTTTTTAGTTAGTTAACAAAATCGTTATTGTTAAACATCGATCTTAACTTATCGATTGAAAAAATAATATGCTAATGAATACGAAAACTTTCTTAAGATGAACGAAATAAATTAGTGTGAGCAATTAAATCGTTCGTAATATACATAAACGTTTATTAAAATACACGAAACATTTCGTTTCATTCATGAAGAATAATGTCGTTATTAATGATAACATTCGTGCAATGTAAACTAAATAAGTAAAATTTACGAAAACTTTCGTTCATCAAGCAGCCATTTTTTCGAACCACAATAAAATCGATTTGGCCACATCGATTTTTTAAAAATTAAAATATATCGATGTTGTCAAACATCGATCCCAAAATATCGACTGAAAACAGCAACAGGCTAATAAATACGCAAACTTTTTCTAAAAACGAAATAAATTCGTGCTACCAACGAAATCGTTCGTAATAAACACAAACGTTTATTAAAATAAACAAAACATTTCGTTTCATTCATGAAAAATAATGTCGTTACCAACGATAATATTCGTGCAGTGTACATTAAATGTGTAAAATTTACGAAAGCTTTCGTTCAGCAAGCGGCTATTCTTGTTGATGAAATGAACGAAAACCTATTATTTACAATGCACGAAAATACTTCATTTCAGAAAACAACGAATGAATTCGTGCATTGTATGATCAATTTCATTATATTTACGAATTTATATTATCAGTGTATATGGGACGACTGGTTGAAAGTTCAAAATCGCTCTTTTCGCACTATTTCTCTTGTATTACTCATTTCTTTTCCCAGCTATTTTTCCGTTGGATTTAACCAAAAAATCCCTAATCGGACCCTTATTTCACAAATCCTCAAACGAAATATTCAATACAATTGAATACAACTAACATTCTCATTTTTTGTCTTTCTGTAAAACTATTTTATTTTCCTTTTGCTTTTATACAGTTTATAAAAGCGAAAAAAATAATGACAAACTGCCTCAATTTCGAGAATTTATGAATTTATTTAGGGATGAAAAATTGTAGAATAACAAAAAAAATGCGTCGCTGCCATAAACAACGTTGTCACGGAATTAAAAGTCATTCCTAACAACAATTATAATAGCAAGCCTTCATCATTAAGCTCGGCCATTAGAAGTGGTACCAATTTATGACTCATTCACTATTCTAATCAATCATTATATAATTTCCGTGCAACATAATAAACTACTTTCCAGCCAAATCTCCCAATACCCTCCAACGGTCCAATTTCATTTCTACACAACCCCTCCCGAAAATTGGAAACTCAACATTCATTGTTGCACCATCAAACACATTCGCCTGTCAAGTCACACTGACAGCAGAACGCCAAAACGCAGCGCACGCACTGCCACACTCGTCTGAAAGTACTAATTTCTCGTAAAAACACCTGAACCATCTTGCTGGATGACGTAGAACCCCCTAGTCACCCTAGCAGTGTCTCTTCTAAGCAACGCGTATCGATGACTCACACACGCGTTATTTTCCGGGCAGCGGCGATGGAAAAACTTTTCCACCAAAAGCAGCAGCTGTCGGCAGGTACCTTCCACTCTCGGTAGTGCCATTTGTACGAGCTGTGCCTGAAGAAGTAGGTAGTAGCGGGTAGCTGAACATCATGCAATCAGTTGAAGTAGTTTCACTTCGCTGACTGGTGTGAGGGCCCGCGTGCGATTGCCGGGTAGGAAAGAAAAACTTTTTCCGCTGCCATATCGCTTAGGACTGCGCGCCGCTCCAGGGAGTCACACCACACCGGTCCCCGGTGCCGGGTGATTCGTGATAGAAAACTAACTAATTTCATCTAGCTTCTGACAGGTTCGGTCGTACGGGTGGGGGTGGAACACCTTGGCCTTTGCTGTGCACCGCAGAATGAGCTATCTTTTCGCTCGTCGAGGGGGAGGAAAACTTTTATTTTTCTCGCCCATAATGATAGCGGTGTAGGGTGTCTTCGTTTGTACGGAGGCAGGAGGTCGGGATGGGGTAAAGGTTCGAGCAGGTTCTTTGCAATACTTGAGGAATTGCTAAGTCAATCAATGTCTGCAGATTGTTTGGCAAAGTTAAAGTTCATGGTGGGACTTATGGTGCGAGTATGTGAGTGAATGAGTCTGATCTGATCTATTAGGTATGTTTCGCAGTACTCAGGCGAATGGACTTGATACCACAGGTTCGGAAAGATACATTTTTTAATTGCACAAGTTGTACTGTCTTGAGAAGTCTTATGTTGTGAGATATGTTCAGAATAACAAGAAAACTTTTCAATTTAAGAATTGATGCGATAACGATAAGATTGATATCATTAACTTCAAAAGTAAATTATCTGCAAAAGAATGTTCCAATTAGTTATGTTCAAAACAATCTCTATTAGGACTTACTTGCATAGCAAACGTTCCACTAAACTATCCAAATAGTCCAAAAAAGTAAAAACAAATATATTTTCGAGGAACATCTCACAGAAACATTTAGCTTGCTTGGAATTTTTTTGTCGTAGGCATCAGCTATGCTGCGCTAGAAAATAACCGTGAAATATGCATGTCATTGCTGCTGTGTAGGTGGTGTGGAGTTTTGTTCTCCCCCATAGCTTGTTTCTCTACAACAGACGGTTTGATCGAGTGGGGGACGGTTGCATCCTGCGACGGGCTGGAAGTGAATGTGCCGCAGAACAGGGGGATATCCGCTACGTCAGCTTGTTTTTTTTTCGTCTGGGCGTTTTTAGGTATTCTTATAATTTTACGCTTTGTTAGCATGTATTTACAAATTAATGGCTTCAGGCAATGTTGGCAGGAATCGTTTCATGGAAAAATATAACAATTTTGCACACTTGATGTGGGTGTGTTTTGTGATATATGGAAGTGCACAGCACAATCTCTACGATTCTACGCGCTTCTATCACAGTTCTGCCAACGGCATTCTGTTATAACTATCAAAGTAATTACCAAGCATTAGTATTTGCATTTAGTACGTACCCTCGGTAGTACGTACATTGTTCCTCGATACACCTACCATGAAAAAAATATTTTCTTCTGATTTTGATTGGATAGGATAGTTTTATTTGTGGGGACTTTAACTTTGTGGTCATTCGTCCCTGATCCTGATTTTGAAAACTTCTAACAAAATAGGGCAATTTAATGGAAGTTCTATTAGTTCTGCAAAGCTCACCATAATATTTTAACTTTACATAAGTCATAAAATCATGGTGAAAATCTATCAAGTATAAAAAGATCTACACGCTTCAGGGACGTCCTACAAGTTTCAGAAAAGTTCTTCAAATTTCAGGATATCGCTAACATGTAAGAAGACAATGTGTAGAACAGGTCAGTTATAGCTTTTTGGCAAACTTCAGTGTATCTTAATGAATTTTAAAAATGACCTTCGGAGGTCCTATGAAATTTAGGAAATACTGCAAAAGTTCAAAGACATTCTATGCCACAATTTCTATAAACATCAAAACGTTCAAGATTTTCACCAATATTTTACCAAACTCCATTTAATTCTGTGAACTTCTGAGCATTTTGAACTACTATTACAGTTTCAGTATAATTTGTTAACGGCTTTTTGTGATTTAGCCGAACTGACCTGAACTTGAAGACGACTTTGATTAAAATCTTAATAATCTATGGAAACAGCGAAGCTTCAACAATATTCTAAGGATTTCCGGAAAATCGTTCAAACATAAGGGGACGTCTGCAACACTCTTTCAAACTTAAAAGTTAATACGCTTAGCCTGAAATGCATTTCATAAAATTTCCATTTGACTTCAATTTCAAAAATTTACAAAAGTAGGGATGTCTGACGAATATTAAAAACCTCTGCAAGCATATGGCATGTCCCACAAACGTCATAAAAGTCTTACTAACTTCGAAGAAATCTCTAAAATTTGGAGAAAATTTTCGAACATCAAACAGGATATGAGGCAATGGTATGATTACTATCTAGAGCGATGATAAAACGAGTTTTTAACAATCGTTATTCAAACTTTATGTAGAGTAGGATGGTCAAATTAGATACACGGTACAGAACATCGTTTACTACTGCTATTTCAGCTGTTACTGTGGATTAGGTATGGCGTTGTTCATGTTTTCGTGTGTTGTTCTACGAAAACGCATTATGTTTTGTCCTCAGTACAGTACATTTAATCAATGCAAAAAAATGTCAAGCGAGTATTTTCTTACGTGAAAATTTATGCGGAACGCGATAGTTGTGTTGGTTTTTCGATATTTTAGATTTTGAAAAAAAAATACGGACATCAACACGAAACATACGCTTGGGGGCACGATAGGTCAGCCGTTTGGGAACACTATAGATCACTACTAAAAACGCCAAAATGAAGTGAAGAGGAGATAAAGAACACAATTGCACCTGTTCAGGATGGCTCCAGTATTCGGTAGGCCTCTAAACAATTCAAGGTTCCTTTCAAACCATTACGGGCTCTTGTAAAAGGAAAGTGCTCGTCATCAATGCAAGCGTGTCAGATATTTCGCGTGAGTTAGCAATATAATAATTTAAGGTGTTGTTGAAGTAGATATTCGAAAAAGAACATGATCAAAAAAGAGAAAGAAAAGAATCCAAAAAATGCTCTAAAGGGCAAATGTGATCGTCGCACAGCTAAGCAACCACGTTATCCGGAATGCACAACTTCAATTCCACACTCTGGTGACGACGAGGACACCGAAGAAGCCATTTGCAAGGGCAAAATCAGACGCAGCTGTTGAAAAACATGTTTTTCAACACTTTCTTCTGCGGTTTCATGATTTTTCACGTCATTTGCCAGTTCCTTATTTTTTTACCTGAATGACATCAATGGATTGCATGTATTGTTTGTTTTATTAATTTTTAAATAATCTGCAGCATCCATACCCTTCAAATAAACTAAGAGAAATGGTAGTAATGATATTGAAAGACGGATAGGTATTATAGTTAGAGCGAATCAGTTATAAATTTAGAACGGAAAACTAGAACTAGGCAGGCACATATGGACATGATCGAAAGAAAATGTGAAGAATCCTTTGCTTTCTACTGGTAGTATTTGAATGTTTGGGCTTTCCACCCAAGTCTACCGCATGGTCGTTTATAGAACATAACTCATCGTCATGTTTTACCGCCGATGCCGCCGTCTTTTAACTTCATTGCTTTCGTTTCTTTTAGTCTTAAATTTGCCAAAAATAAGCAACAAAATCGATACAACAAAAATATCTTTTGTCTGCTGTTTCTCTAAAAATCTTTGTTGTATTTTAATGTAGGACAGAGCCACTAGTGGAAACAAATTTAATATTTCATCCAACTTGGCAAAGAACATATTTGTAGTCCTGAGAAATTTGGATAAAATGTTTTAATTATAAACTTCAATTAATTTCTAATCAAAACTTGCTTTCCCCTGAAGATGAAGGAGTATCCCTTCGAAGAGTTGCACTATGCTGTGGTATGTGATAAAAAATCGAAAACTTCATCTAATCCAATTTAATTCAATTCTCTGCTTCAAAATTATCTACAAATCAGATCCGGGGAAAAAAATCTTCTAAACATTCCCTGAATGTAGGTATAATGTTTATTCTACTTAATAGCGAGGTTTTCAGTTGCTCATATTTGCTCTAGACTAGGGCCGCTTGAAATGATGTTTCAATGCAGGTAACAATTGGAAGAGAGGGGGTGGATTATTGTCTCAAAACAGTTAATAGGTCCAGGGACACTTTCAATGGTCTTTTGCTTTTCCGACAATTTAAATAGTAGAGTTGTTTCCGAGCCTTTCAACGGAGCAGATCGTTATACTTCACAGTGGTGTTCGGTGTGTAAGTTTCAGTGAGTGAAGGTCAGCCTTTGTTGGCTGCCGTTCTGCTGGTGCCGGTGGCAAGTCCAGCGTATTGTTTTCGCTGGTGCGGAACA
The DNA here is from genome assembly GCF_030247195.1 of Topomyia yanbarensis. Classification (NCBI taxonomy): domain Eukaryota; kingdom Metazoa; phylum Arthropoda; class Insecta; order Diptera; family Culicidae; genus Topomyia; species Topomyia yanbarensis. The sequence goes on from NC_080671.1 coordinate 88,199,601, forward strand.
ATCGACGTTACTGCAGATAAGTTTTGTCTGTTTTTTCCTCTCGTTTGCTTTCTTTCCTTCTCTTTTTTTTTAATTTTACCTTGCAATCTAATAATAAAACACATTCCCGTATATACAACGCTCTGCCCTCGTGCTTAAATGGCCGAGGGCGAAATACCATCTGATATTCTCATGGAAGTCACTGATTCCCCTAACACGCGCATTGGCCCCCTTATAAAACAGTACCCTCTAGATTCCACTGGGCCATGGGTAGTGTACTTTCGGACCGGGGAGAAACCGGTTAATGTATTGAAACACTCTCGGGATCTGACTGCTAACTACCTGGCCTTAGCTCAGATAACACGTGTTCGGGCAAACAAGATACGTGTTCCAGTGAATGACCTCGGCCAGGCAAACGCGATTGCTTCCTGTGAGCGCTTTTCGAGGGAATTTAAAGCGTACGTGCCTTGTGTGGCCGTAGAAATCGATGGGGTTGTGTCCGAACCGGGCCTGAAATGCGAAGAACTGTTGGAGCACGGGGTTGGCTGCTTTAAGGATCCCTCACTCCAACAGATTAAGATCTTAGAATGCAAACAATTGTATACCGCAAACACCGAGGGAGGTAAGACTACCTACTCTCAATCAGGCTCGATTCGGATGACTTTCGCCGGGTCTTCTCTTCCCAACTTCGCCTACCTGTTCGCCTGTTTGTACCGCGGGTCATGAGCTACAGTAATTGCAAGCAGTGGGGCCACACAGCCACCTATTGTGGAAATAAAAAAACGATGCGGCAAAAGTGAGGGAGAGGATGAGGATGACTCTTGCGGCAAAGAAACTGAAAAGTGTATTTACTGCGGGGGCCCTTCGCATGCTCTTCAGTCATGCCCTGTGTACAAACAGCGCGGGGATAAAATTAAACGCTCCCTTAAGGAACGCTCGAGGCGCTCTTATGCAGAAATGCTAAAGAATGCTTCGCATTTTGTCCTGTCCGAAAATCCCTATGCTGATTTGGCTAACGTTGAGCAAGAATCTGACGACCCACGAGAGGGAACATCTTTGGTTAACCCAGTAGAATCCAGGAAGAGGAGAACTCTAGCCTCCCCTAGACTACCTCGTAAGGGTCCCAAGATGTCATCCTCTGAGAGTGCGCCAACAACATCTAATAAATCCAACGGAAGTGCTACCAAAAATCCGAAGCAAGTCGCTCCAGGGCTTGGAAACTTTAATTCTAACAAGGAGTACCCACCACTTCCAGGGACACCAGAAATCCCAAGTGTCCCCTTTATTCAAACAGCCACTCAGTCCAGTAATGGACTAATGAAATTTTCTGACATCGTGGACTTCATTTTCACAGCTTTCAATGTTACTGATCCTCTTAAAAGCCTTCTGATACGTTTTCTCCCTATAGTGCAAACATTTTTGAAGCAGTTGACTACTAAATGGCCCCTCCTTGCAGCGATCGTATCCTACGATGGCTAAGTCATCGAACGAGGTCACCGATTCGATCACTGTTCTACAGTGGAACAGCAGAAGTATCCCCCCGAAAATCGATTCCTTTAAATTTTTACTAAATAGTTTAAAATGTGATCCTTTCGCATTATGTGAAACTTGATTAACTTCCGATATAAATCTCAACTTCCACGACTTTAATATAATTCGGCTGGATCGAGAAAACCCTTATGGAGGAGTACTTTTGGGGATTAAAAAGTGCTATTCTTTCAACCGAATTAACCTCCCTTCAACACCAGGCATTGAAATTGTTGCTTGTCAAGTTCTAATTAAAGGCAAAGACCTTTGCATTGCTTCCATCTACATTCCTCCTAGAGCCTCAGTAGGGCACCGACCGCTTTGTAATATCACGGAATTCTTACCGGCACCGCGGCTAGTTCTGGGAGACTTTAACTCGCACGGTACGGTATGGGGCTGTCTTCATGATGATAATAGATCAACATTAATCCAAGATCTTTTTGTGACAATTTCAACATGACCATCTTAAACACGGGAGAAATGACGCGGATTCCTACACCACCAGCACGCGCAAGCGCGTTGAATTTGTCGCTTTGCTCGACATCGCTACAGTTAGATTGCTGGTGGAAGATGATCTCTGATCCCCACGGTAGCGATCATTTGCCTATCGTGATTTCAATTGCTAATGGTTCAAGACCTTTGGAAACAATCAATGTCTCGTATGACCTCACACGGAACATCGATTGAAAGAGTTACGCGACCGCGATATTCGTTAAAATCGAATCCACTCAAGAACTTCCTCCGGAGGAAGAGTACAGGTTGTTGGCTAGCTTGATTCTCGACAGTGCGAATCAAGCTCAGACTAAACCAGTACCCAGCGCGAATACCCATGGATGGTTTCCCACCCTGTGGTGGGATAAAGAGCTGTACGCGGAAAAGTCCACTGCATATAAGGCCTTCCGGGAAGACGGGTTACCCGCTAGCTATCAACAGTACGCGTTGTTAGAAAGGCGAATGAAGAGTCTAATGAAAGCCAAAAAAACGCAGTTATTGGCGCCGGTTCGTCGACGGGTTAATGAGAGAAACAGCGATGAGCACTCTTTGGGGTACGGCTCGACGTATGCGTAACCGAAACAGTACCAACGAGAACGTGGAATATTCAAACCGTTGGATATTCGCTTTCGCCAAGAAGATCTGTCCGGGCTCTGTCCCGGTACAGAAAACGTGCCGCGCCGCGTCTCCTCACCATACCGCGAACGAAACACCTTTTTCGACGGTGGAGTTCTCACTTGCTCTCTTGTCATGCAACAATAACGCCCCAGGGTTAGACAGAATCAAATACAACTTGTTGAGGAATCTGCCTGACACTGCAAAAAGGTGCTTGTTGAATTTATTTAACAAGTTTCTTGAGGGTAACATTGTGCCTCATGACTGGAGGCAAGTGAAGGTCATCGCCATCCCAAAACCAGGAAAACCAGTCTCCGACCACAACTCGTATCGACCGATTACAAATATGTCCTGTATTCGAAAGTTTTTCGAGAAAATGATCTTGTTTCGCATCGACAATTGAGTTGAAGCATATGGCTTACTGTCAGATACACAATTTGGCTTCCGCAAAGGCAAAGGGACGAACGATTGCCTTGCGTTGCTTTCTACAGAAATCCAAATGGCCTATGCTAACAAAGAGCAGATGGCATCAGTCTTCTTGGATATTAAGGGGGCTTTTGACTTAGTTTCTATCAACATTCTGTCAGAGAAGCTGTACCAGCATGGTCTTTCACCAATGTTAAATAACTTTTTGCTAAACCTGTTGTCTGAAAAGCACATGCACTTTTCGCATAGCGATTTAACATCATTGCGATTTAGCTACATGGGTCTTCCCCAGGGCTCATGTCTAAGTCTCCTGCTCTACAATTTTTAGGTGAATGACATTGACGATTGTCTTGCCAATTCATGCACGCTAAGGCAACTTGCAGACGACGGGGTGTCTCTGTTACAGGGCACAAAGCTGTCGACCATTACATTGGGGTTAAATTGGGATATTTATCGTTTTTATGAAAGTATAAATAAAGGACATATAGGGAAAATCACGATTTGCTAGCATATCACGAACTGAGACATTGGATGGTCTACCTGGGGCGTGAAGGGAGTCCTTTAACTGATACTTGGCGTCACAATACCTGGCGCACACCCAGACAACGTGCTTGATGTCGTGATAGCCCTCGTCACAAGCGCACAGACTACTCTCCGCAAGCCCAATACGCCGCAAATGCGCATCCAATATGTAGTGTTTGGACATAAGCCGGGACATTACACGTATGAAATCTCTACCCACATCCATCCCCCTGAACCAAGCCTTCGTTGATATCACGAGGTTTGCAAACTGTTGAGTGTCCTCTGACGACATATACTAAAAAAAGTCGTCGAAGCAGATTGGTCTTTCGTATATGTCACCATCTAATGCGCCCACCTTCGCTAAAGAGTCGGCCTTTTCATTACCCAGGACAGAGCAATGAGAGGGGACCAAAACAAAGGTAATCTGATAAGATTTTTCAGATAACTTGCGCAGAGATTCCCGTATCTTCCCCAGAAAATACGGGAATTGCTTTTTAGGCGTCACCGTACGAAGAGCCTCGATAGAGCTGAGACTGTCCGAAATGATGAGGTAGTGATCTGTGGGCAGAGTGTCGATGATCCAAAGAATGTACTGAATAGCAGCTAATTCGGCGACGTAAACTAAAGCGGGATCATCGAGCTTGAATGAAGCGGTGACTTTATCATTGAAGATACCGAAGCCAGTGGACCCATCGAGGTTTGATCCGTTGGTGTAAAATATTTTGTCGCAGTTGACTTCTCGGAATTTATTGTAAATTTTTTTGGGGATCACTTGCGGGCGTATATGGTCCCGGATTTCACGAGTCTCTTCCTTCATGAATGTGTCGAAGAATATAGTAGAATCAGAAGTATCTAAGAGACGGACGCGGTTGGGATTATACGAAGAAGGATTGATGCTCAGTGGCATGTAATCGATGTACAAGGACATAAATAGGGTTTGAGAATTAAGCTCGACTAGGCTCTCGAAATTTTCGATCACAAACGGGTTCAAGATGTCGCATCGGATGAGTAATCGATATAAGAGTTCCCAAAATCGATTTTTTAGTGGTAGAACGCCCGCCAGCACTTCAAGACTCATCGAGTGCATGCTACCCAAGTCAATGCGCAAGCAACGATACTGGATTCTTTCCAGTTTGATGAAGTGTATGTTCGCAGCGGAGCGGAAATCCCCAACAACACAATATTGATTGATTTCAATACCTTCTATTAGTGGAGCGCAATGTTTATAGAGAATCAAAATGTAGCTCTTTACGAATTTGGGAGCCAATTGTGTCCGGTTTCATCACATCAGGAATGTTGTATAACTCACGTACAATATGATAAGAATAACGTTAGTCTAAGTCGTTGTGACGTATTGCATTTGCGTTTTGAATAACGAAACGATGTCAAATTCAGATGGTGGAATTGCCTCTTTGGAATCGATGATAAGCACTAAGAGACTAACCAAAATAAATATAAAAAGGTACGTATGAACACTAGTACTTCTTCGAGGATTCCTCAAACTTAAAAAAATGGTCCAGAAAAATATAGAAGCAATAAAACAATGCATGAATCTCCAAATTGCTTGCAAAAAGTGCCGAAAAGCCAATCTTTTGTCCTGATAAGTACGGTTCAAAATGATAAAGAGTGCCGAATTGCGAACATTAGCTAAACAGAACAATCGTCAGTATTGATTTGCAAACCAACTTCGAACGAATGGTACTGCACCACATTCTCAAATGCTTTCTGACACCATTGGGCATTTTTTGCATGTCCGACGGCCGTAAAACAAACGCTTTCAAGCGGTGCAGACAGGTAACGAGCAAATTCCAACAGCCATCATTGCGCCCCGTTCCGAAGCACGGCCGAGTGGGTGTGCAAAATCAACTTTCATGCTACATGCCACGCGAAAAGGAAGCTATCCGAATAATGTGATGATGATAAATGAAATCTATTTTCCTACACATTAATGTTCGGCGATGATTTCCACGCAATCCGTTACCACACGCAGGTGGGGGAAGCAACCGTTATTCGGTCGACGATCCAATCGTTTCGAGGAATTTAAACTCGTGGAAAGTTCATCGCTGCGGAGGTTCCTTCTAAATTGGCACAGATTTCGCGATGTAAAATTGATGTGTCCTTGATAGTGGATAAATATTTTCATCAACATTTAAATTGTAAATTGAACTGAAAATACCTGTACTGCAGTTACTGGTTGGGCAATCGATATAAATTTAACAAACATTATCTAAGCCTGTACATCCAGCTTCATATTTATACATGTGGCTCATGAAGCATGGTTGGTTGTTGGGTGTTGAGCCATTAACACTAAAATTCCAATTCTCTAAATTGTCTGTGATCCTCACCACATGCCACACTGTACCCAGGTGAATAATAAAGGACGGGCTCATTGCAGCCGTGTCCGGAAATGATTGCTCCCGAATTGAAATGTGCCGACACGAATGGTTCCAAAGCTCCGGGGCAACCGAGCAACGCCTTGCAAGAAAGGCGTACTGTTTGTTTATGATGAGTACGATTTCCATAACTTCCATGGCTCGGCCCGCTCTATTCACACTTTCATTAAAACGGAGCAGCAAAGTTTTCCCAGTTTATCGCAATCGCTTGCAGGCAAAAACTATGCATAATACACATGTTTTCCATCGCACCGATCGTTGTGCAGAAAAGTTTCCTATTCAACCCCTTTTTCCGAGGCGAAAATCGCATTCGTGCATAGGCATTTGCATCCATAAATATTTAACACTAATGTGCATGTTGAGATCTTCCGTGATTTCGTGCTTTCTAGCAGTTTATCGTTTCTGCATTTCTGCCGTTCAAACTTCAACTCGCTATCTCTGTGCACGAACAATTCTTCAACCCCAACCAACAGCCATTTATTTTTTTCCCTTTGCCTTTATACCAATGTTCAGTGTTCAGGAAAATTAATGCATAGCGAAAATTGTTTTCCAAAAGTACACTCCCACACTCACTCGCTGCTCGCAACGGCACTAATCTACTTTAGAGACTTCCTTCTGACTATAGTGCAGTACCGGGTTGGCCTTGGCTGATGGGTAGTATTCCATCAGCAGCCAAAGCCACGGCAACCACAGTGCTGCTGCTGCTCCCACTACTTCCACTGTTGGCTGTTGGTCGCGAACTCACTCGTTTGCAGTGCAGGCGGCGGGTGAAGCCGGAACTTGCACAGGAAAGGATTTTCTTCCGCTGAAAGTTTGTCCATTAAATTTCAGCCTGCGGGGCTTTCCCACACGTACCAACCGTTACATATTTGCACGCCCGGCCACCGGGAACGCTTTCTCTTTGAATTGGGTTCTGTGTTTTTTTTTGTCTGGCGGCACATTCTGCTTCGTTTCAGTAAATAAAGCCTTCAGGAGTTTCATTTACAATTGGGTCGTAAATTCGATGCTAAACAGCTCTCCGGGAACCATAATGATCGGGAAAATGTGGGACACAGTGGAATATAGGTTAGGAAGTTGTTCCTGCTGTGAACCGGAGATCCGGGGTTGTTTCCGTGCTTGTTGACGGTTTCGTAACGTCGGTGGTCTGTTGGAGAAGGTGTATATTGTGGTTTTGAAGCGAGCCGAATTTTAACATCAATCATACCCTTTTTTGCCCAGTTATAGCAGCGGGCCGCGGTTGAAGACGAGAATAATACCTTGGCATAGAAAATGTAGTTATAGGATGTTTTATCATGATTATAATTAAGAGTGATTAAAGGTATGTCAATTAAATGAAATAAATGGAAAAGATAGTTGGACGATGTTGGTGTTAGTTCTAACATCTATAGATAAATTATAATTGATGTAAGAATGTATTACAAAAATGTCAGAAAATAAGTCAAAATATTTTTTAAAATATAGAGTGGAATGCATAAAAGCGCTAAAATGAGGTGTGCGAGTACACGGACGAGCGTAATTGTGTGGAATGCCACTCACTTGTTCGATTCTTTTGAATTAGAGTGAAAGATAGCAAAGAAAGTTGTTGGCCTATTATAGAGTGTTTTAAAACGCCGTTTTCGCGCTCAAAATTAATAGTGTCCAAACAGTTCGCTTTAGAAGCATAGTTTTTTTGAAGAAGTTGTTGCTTTTATGGTAGCACTTGCACACTAGACTGCCCAGAAAAATAATGAATTTTTGAAAACTCAATCGGCCTACCTCTGAGTCGATTCTGGGTCCAACCAGGAGTACTTGGACCAAATTTGAAGCAAATCGGACAAGTCTAGCTAGCGGACCAACGTGTCTGAAGTTTGTATGGGATTTTTCGACAATTTACATGAAGAAAATCCACTAGCTCGCATTTTCGCCTCGTGGCACTGTATGCATCGCATTATCACTGTAAGTGAAAACAAGAAAGATAATTTAATTGTCTACAACTTTGTCGAAGACTGCTAATGAATCCGGCTTTGTTAAAAGAAGTTATTAAACTTTTAACGAAGTGATGTCTGAGTCAGTTTTGCATAGGACCTAGCAGTGCATGGTTGTGTATCAGTACTCGATTCCCACGAAATATACATTTTTGTGAAATAATCGTTAGGTTTAGCTCAATAGTAAGTTTAGAAGAAATATGGCATATAATACGAATTATATTTTGGTTAGAAAATTTTAGTTTCACCTGTGACCGCATAGAGGGCGCCAACACTAACTTTACATAGAAGAGAGATAGAACATCGAAATGTTCTGAAGAATTATTGAAAAATGCCTTTTCAACAACTTTGTGGAAGACACCTAATTTCTATCTCTTTCCGTTGAAAAGTTAGTGTTGGCGCCCTCTGTGTGGTCACAGGTGGAACTGAAATTTTCTAACCTAAACATAACTCGTATCATGTGCTACAATTCTTCTGAACGTACTATTCATCTAAACATAACCTTTATTTCACAAGAATGTATATTTCGTGGGAATCGAGTACTGATACACAACCATGCACTGCTAGGCCCCATGCAAAATTGGCTCAGACACCACTTCGTTAAAAGTTTAATAACTTCTTTTAACAAAGCCGGATTCACTAGCAGGTTTCGACAAAGTTGAAGACAATTGAATTATCTCTCTTAGTTTCACTTACACTAGGGACTAGGAATCAACTCAGGGGTGGGCCGATTGGGGTTATTTTTTTCCTGTCACTCTATTGCACACGCATAATCGGTTCAGTGCCTAATTCACCTATATGTGGAGTACAAAATTTATTTTCCATAATTGTGTAGATAGAAACGTTATGTCTTCAGTAAAGTTGTGGCATATTATTGCAAACGAAATTGCTCAAGACATTGTATTGTATCAACATGAGTTTTTTTTTTACTTTATTCGATATTCTTTCACGTTCTTTGTATATTTTATAAATTGTTTACTGTATTAAGGGCCGATCAATTCACCCTCGCTCAGCGCTTAAGCCAAGTTTAAACGTACTGGAGAACCTAGTTTAAAAGTTAAACGAGGGCGAAGAAATCAGCCCTAAAACACATATTTTTGAGTAACAAGATATCTTCCTATCGTTGAAATTAAATGGATATTGTTTGTAGTTGACAAGTTTTTAATATAGGTTCTCGACAGAATTGCTTCATTATCATTCGTGTTGATCTGTTTAGAGCGACCGGGGTATCTTCTCAAAGAGCTTTATAGTATCGAGAAGGAAATATTTGTGAGCTGTCACGGTTGGTGAATGAATCAGATCGTATCGTTACTCGCTACTACCAGAGACAATTATTTTCATTTCTGGTGGTTAGAACACCCTACCGAAGCCAATTCGTGTGTGATAACCGCTAATGTCATGCAACGAGCCGACAATCTTGAACAGAAAGAATTGTGATTTTAGTCTGTTTCTATTAGTATTATTAATATTTCTATTTCAACATTGAGAAAGAAAGTGATCATTAGGATTCAGCCGGCTCCGTGGACTGACTGTAATTAACAATTTGTACAGCTCCGTGCCAATAATGGGGTCAATTGACCAAAAACCTGCCACCCACAGAACATTTTCTTTGGAAAACAAATTAGCCCTTATCAGCGCTATCAAACTTCACGAACTAGTATTCTTCTTCGTCATTGGATGAACAAGGTATTTCGTTGCTTAGAATACTCGGTTATATTAATACCTTGTTCATCCAATGACGAAGAATATTTGGCAGGACACTGATGACTTATGACCATTGTAATAACAAAAAAATTAACTTTGAATGTCGGAATATATGGAATGAACTATAATATTTCACATGTTTATTAATTTCGTATAATAGTTTATTTTTCATGCTTCATAATACAACTAATTTATTGAAACGCTAGTCTATTTTACCCACCATTATTCCTAGGATCCCATTAGATCCCCCAATGATTTATATATCAATCAATAGGGTATTTCTTGCTGAAGAACATAAAAAAATAAATTTAGCTGCTACTACCTGCTACTCTACAAACCATAGCCCCTTAAAGTTGGCAAAAAAACAAAAAAACAGGCATACATCCTAAAAACGAAGACATAGCGAGTTAATATATTCCGCAAAAAGGTGTGTTTTGAAAGCATCTACAACTTTCTAGAGCATCAAAAAACTGTAAAAAATCAAATAAAAAAGTTGCAATTAAAACCACTTTTTAAGAGGGTATTCCGACATGTATTTCAGTTTCACCCAATAACTTTTTTCGCTTAACAGATAGCCATTTCATTACTTCAACAAAGTTTCATAAAATCATTTCGTCTACAAACTTTCCATACATTCAATTTTGGCAACAACTTGCAAAGTTATTTTTTTATCTGCGTATATACCCCCTTAAATCAAAATTTTCCAGCATTATATTAAACTACTCAAAAAATAGAGAAACCTTTCCGAAGACATCAAAGTGCTATAACCAATAGTTTCGTCGCAAATATTAATGTCCGACTTTTTTGATTCCGTCCCGCTGTGCGACGGGTCGAAATTGGCGATTTTAAATCATCAAACTGAAGCTCATTCCGAATTAATTCCCGCTAATTACATGGACCGAGCCACTAATCTTGAACAGTTTTTGTTTGAAGCTTCTTCTCTTTGACGATGGAAGTAAACTGATTTCATTCGATGGTCAGCTCATTTAGCGGGGTTTTGATAAAAATCCGTTATTTTTTGGAAAATGCTAGAATTTGATGTAACGTTGATAAAATAATCTACAAACAAGAGGAATCAATATAGAATAGCTTTCAAATCTCCATAGATAACTTTATTTTACAATAAGTTATAACAGATAAACAAAATGACCTTTTAAAGTGTAATATACGAAAACTTTTCTTGCGGTTAAAATGATAACAGTTATCTGAGACGGTTTAAAAATTTCGAAGAAATTTTCTAACATAAAACATCGCATATTCTGATATATTAATTTTTAGAAATGCGGTCGCCTGGAAGTTATTATGGAGGAAAAAAATAGTAGCAGACAATGTGTTTTGAGAGTTGTTGAAAGTGTCCTTTAAAACAACTTTGTTGAAGGCACGTATGAAGCAAACCGACCTAAAAATCGATATTTACGAATTTTTCATATAATAAATTTTCTTCAAAATAACATTTTATTTAAGTTTCAGGAACTCGTGCTTTCGACAAAATCTGAATATTATTGTTTATGAAAAACGAGAGATTGATCATATACAGTAATATCAAAATAACACTCTCGAAAACTTTACTGAAAACATGAAGTTTCGAACTAAATTTGTTTGAAAAATAAATTCTCCATTACTACTTCTAAGAGGTTATATGTTAAATGTTTTATCAGAAGCTGTTGTAGCTCAAAGATACTAAATCTACAAAGTTGACGGTTTCGAAATGATATAATCTTAATAATCTTATCATTGATAATATAACAAAAATCAAATACTTATTAAAACCATCCCGATCTACTAGATACCAACTAAAACGCCATTTTTCATAATTTTTTTTTAAAAAGTTAGAAAGTGTTATTTTTGTTATTGATCATATTAATTTTCCGTCTCAACTTTACGCATTCTAAAAAAACATTTTGAGCAAATTGAATTTTTATGCAATTTTATTGGCATTAAACCTATTCCAACTTCGCTTTCCACTCGAAAAAATGTTACTTGTCCACATGAGCTCAACAAGATTGGAATTCTTACGGTTCTGATTAGTTTCAGAACGCCGGAAACAGTTTCTATTAGAGGTACCCGATTACGAGATCAGTTACAGGATCATATTCCTACTATTTTGAAAAGATTTCTGTGAAACTTAAGACAATCAATTTATTTAAAATTGATCAAAAAATTATTATTCGAAAATTTAATTAAATTAATCAGTATCAATAAGTTCTTCAATAAAATTAATTTTGGTAAAACTCCCAAAACTCTCCCTTGGCTACGCCAATGTATTAGTCAGCCTTGTTGGATGGCCAGAGATTATATTTCAATATCGAGACAGAAGATGAGTATTATGATTCAGTCGGTTTCGTGGACTTACTGTAATCAATAGTTTGTAGAGATCCGTGCTAGTAAAGATGGCCAATTGGAACAAAAGTCTCCTGCCGAGAGAACTTTTTCTTTAGAAAGCAAATTAGCTGTTATAAGCGCTTATCAAACCATCAACCAAGAATTAAAGTTGAAAATCTTTTTCTTCAGGACTTAGTATTTTTATATCGAAATTAGTACATGGCAAAAACCGATTTTAAATCATCTGACTAAAGCTCATTTCTAATTGACCACAAATCTTGAACAGTTTTTTGTTAGCAACTTCACCTCTTTGACGATGGAAGTAAACTGATTCCATTCGTCGGCCTGCCCAGTTAACTTCGAACGTAAACTAAGCCGAGTACAAAACCAGGGGTCTTATTTGTGTTACATTCGTACAGGCTACACCACACATACGCTCGCTATGTCTGGATGCGGTAAAGGAGGAAAGGTTAAGGGAAAATCAAATTCTGTTCATTTGATATTTGTAACCAGTTTCCTGTCGGCCGAATCCACCTTCCGCTGAGAAAGGACACGTTCAAACGAGCATGTCGGTGCCGGAGCATCCGTCTAGTTGGCGCCGCAATGGAATGTTTCCCCACCGAAATATTGAACGGAGAAAAATCTGTTCTTAATTTCATGAACAAAAGTTCATAATTGCGTAAAATGAACGATTTACGAAAATCGTGATCAAGTTCCTGAAATTGTGAATATTAAACCTCGTATTCATGAAACTATTTGTGTTTCAAAAGAAAGTTCGCCTCGAATACATACATGGCGTTACATTCGAATGTTTTGTTGGGTTACTGTTGTTGTTCCATGGACATGTTCATTTTTATGTTATGATTCTTGTTCATAATTTAGGAATACACAGTCAAACGATGTGCATAGTTTCAGAAGCTTATTCGCGGTTTTTGTGATTTCTCATCACGTTACCGTGTTATCTTATTCATGAGTTTACTATCGGATTTTTCTGTCAGACTGGGGGGATTTATGTTCATGATTTCAGGATCTTAGTTGCGAATTTCGTAATTTCTATTCTCGTGATCGTCATGTTTTAGTCATGAGTCGAGTGATTCATGTTCTTGATGTCAGGATCTTAGTCACGAATTTTGATATTTGCATCATGAGTAACGCGATTTATGTTCATGGCTTCAGAATCTTTGCCATGATTTTCGTAATTTCTATTAACGTTGTAGTGACATTTTAGTGACGAATAGAGATTTATGTTTATTTATGTTCTTGATTTTAGGATCTTAGTCACTATTTTCGTAATTTCTGTTAGCATTATCGTGATATTTTATTCTAGAGCTTACTTTCGAGTTTGACATCTGGACTAATGTGAGTCATGTACAAGATATCAGCAGTTTTATTCTGTGAACTATATCAAGAACATGATTTGGTGTGCTCAACGCGGTTGTTGTCAAGACATCACACTGAACCTTATAAAATGAATAACGATGTTTGCGATCCTAATAGTTTTCTTATCTACTGCTCGAAAAAGTGCATGGAACAAAAATAGTTCCACAAATAATACCTCAAATTTTGTGATCACGTGAAAATTTCATTACCATGTTGCATGAAATTAAAAATGATTCCCGAGCAAATTCTCACAGGCTCAAACACCATGCAACCCCATAAAAAGATCATGAATGTGGTCCGTTTCAAATTTTACAACCATTAAAACGCCATAAAATGGTCTCAATAACCCATAGATACACCAAAGCATGATTTTAACATGGGATATACTGGACCATGGCAATGATGTTTTTTGATGGGTTGATCCCATCACAAACACTATCAAAATATCTTATAATGGGGATGAATCCGGTCCATGTACTTATCGTTTGTTCGGGTTAAGAATATATTCCAAATCTTACAAGCACACAAAATAGATCTTAAATCATGTATTAGTAATCATGAACCAGTTCACGAATCCATGAATAATATTTCATGATTTTGTGAACTGTTTGACGAGCATGAATGGTCTGACGTGACTGTTGTACCAGGTTTAATGAACCAGTTCACCAATACATGAATAATATTTTATGATTTCGTGAACTATTTCACGAACACGAATGGAAAGTTATGACTATTATATTAAGTATCATGAACCAGGTCACGAATGCATGTAAGTTTTTTAATTATTTTATAAACTATTTTATGACTTTGAATATTTGATGGTGTATAATGATTAGGAATCGAACCAGTTCATGAATACACAAGTAATATTTGATGATGTTGTGAACTATTTCACGAGTATGTATATTGGATCGTGACTACTATTTTTTTTATTCAATTCGTTTATTTGATAAGGGACCATTCATAAATAACGTAACGCTTTTAGGGGGAGGGGGTACGATAAGTTGTGACAAGTTGTGACATAGGGGGGGGGGGGTAAGGGGGAGTTAACTAGATCGTAACGTAACATGTTTTCATCGAAGAAAAAAATTTTTTTCTTGGAATTAGTTACGTAACAGGGGAGGGGGGATGGAAAAAATTGTGACAATTTGTTACATAGGGGAGTCAATTTTGGGCAATCTTTGCGTTATGTAATTTATGAATTGGTCCCTAAGGCACGTTTGCGTTAGTTTAAAGGTGTCAATTTTGCTTTACATTTTAAATTTACATGTTGATTTTTTGTAATATAAACTAATGAGATTTTATAGCTATCTTATACACAGGGTAAGGTGGGGCAAATCCGACCGTTGGGTAAACCCGACCCCCCTCTGTTATCGGAAATCGGAAGCACTGCGCGAACTAACATCAATGTTGTCGTGTAGAGCATCGAAAATAATCATAATGGTGGTATGACAGAATTTTATTAGTCTACATTGAGATGCTGAAATGACAATAAGCGTGTTTTTACAACTTTTGATTTGATTTTTGGGCATCATTGACTACATGATATTTCTGATTGTTAAAGTGATTTCATAAAAAATGTAAGTAGATTTAAATTCTTTGATTAAAGTCCTAAAGTGAGCATTTTACAGCCAAAACCATTTACTAGGTCTGATTTGCCCCACCTTACCCTATACACAAGGGGGTAATATAATTTTCGTAAGATTAGGGGGGTCATTAAGTTTTTATGACAATATGGTTTGACATTTTCAGACATTTTAATTCATGATTAATTAGTGTTATTTTTAGGTGGTAGTAGAGTTGGGCATTTTCAACGAGATTATGTAAAACAATAATTAAAACTAGAAGAGACAGGAAGAGCTAAATGCTTCTGGAAGATTCTGGTGGGGGGGGGAAGTAGGGGTGATACTTCTGGGTATAAGAGTCAGGGGAGGGAGGGTGGACAAAGATGACAGGGATGAGAAAATTAGAAACTTTCAGTTTTGGGCATCGGGAGATCAACGGCATAGATTACAGACTCGGGTGGCCTTCATCAGGAAGAATCATGTACTGGGACGCTGGGTGGCCTCCTCAAAACGGCAGAGTTTTCTCCAAACGATTTCGTAGTACGGCTCAGGTGTGAGCCGACAACGCTTCGAAATGCACGTGTGATATTTGTGCTGTACTGCCCATAAAAGCATAAGAGTCCATTATTTAAAAATAGCAAGCCGAGAAAAACGCTGTTCAAAATTTACATTTTCATTGAACCTTATGGATGGGACAAACATGTTGATCGCGCCAATGTCAGGTCCTACGTTGTATACTCTCCGTCTTTCGGTCTGAATATTCAATTCTACGATATAAAACAAACTACATTTATTTGGCGAATTATGAACTACCTCCCGAGAGGCATCCTGCCTCCTCAGAGGTCGAAATGCAAGAGATACATAATCTACATTAAACTTACAAACTATAGAAGGAAAAGCTATTTGGTGCTAAAAAATTTCAGCTCGTGAAACATTTCACCGATTACGGTATAATGGAACGCTTCCAATGACACACTGTTCGCCATTCTATGTTTAACTTTTGCTTATATATTGATAACAGTGACGTTTGCTGGGTACCCCAAACAATATCCATTTGTTTAAACGAGTCTCAACACATGTTTTGGTATTTTTTCGATATTTTCCAAACAAACCTGGTAATTCTACTTGTGAATTGTGATTCAGTGGTGATACAGATTACAATCCAACAGATAACTCATTTTCGACAAAAATCCATATGGGACTCTTATGCTTTACGAGGGACATATAGAGGAGATCGCGGCTTGCCAGTACATCTCGAACCGGGACGTTGATTGGTCTTCCTCGGGTCCGCAGGGTATCCATTAGCCGAAACCTGGCGGAATTGTATTCGGTGCACGCCCAGATAATATGCTCGATGTCTTGATAGCCGTCGCCACAAGCGCAGATACCTCTATCCACGAGCCCAACACGCTGAAGATGTGCTTCCAGCGTGTAATGGTTATCGTGACTACTATTATTAAGAATAAAAATGCTATATAGCATCTCAAGTTCATGGCTGTCGATCAATTTTGTATATATGCAAATCGCCCTGAATATGTAATATAAATTTTCACCATTATATTGAACATAACCAGCCATGGAAACTAGACAGTTTGGACAAATGAGAAAGGTACAATTGCACCACTAGGTGGATTAAAACAGGTTTTTTCCCAAAGTGCCAATGGCAAAAAATTCAATTGTAGTGGTAAGGGGTCAACAATTGTCCAAACTATGTGAAATTTGGCATCCGAGCTAACTTTGACACATGTCACAATATGAAAGCTGGCTTGGAGAATTATAAAAAATCGCAATACCGCACACTGTACAAACACTAACATCAAATAACTTTACTTTAAAAAGTCACGAAATACTCTTAACAGAAAAATATGAGGACTTAATTTGGTAGCAAATTCGTTCCAAGTTCGTTTGGTTTGATGAATATAATTGCATACTTTGGGTTGTTTTTATGTCTCAGCATCATTAGTTCATCTTTAGTTGCTTTAAATTAATCAAAATTCATGGTTGAAAAAAATGACACAGAAAACATGAGAATTTATTCGGCTGTTCAGTCAGATAAATTTTAGCGAATACTAAGTACGTTTTGTAACGTCCAATCGTTTCGACCGTTGGTTTCGGTCCTCTTCAGAGGAAATCTAAAAATATATATTTTTTTCCTATTTTATTTCGACTATATATAGTCACGTATTATTTTTTTTATATTTTAACGACATTTAATTAGCTAGAGATTACTGGGTAGGGAAAGTTATGAAAATTTATAACCATAGTACTCAAGTGAGAGCAAGGATGTGAAGTATACAGATCGGAAAACTTGAAGTGGCAGGGTAATTAGAACAGGCATGATACCTTTTTGTCTTCTGTTGATGGGGGTCGAGCTTAGGCAGCATAACTACGAACGACTCACGTCCACCAACATGCCTCATGGTAAAGACAGACTTGTCCCTCTTTACCGTGTCGGTTCTCATGGTAAAGAAGGACCATGTCTGTCTTTATTAGGGTTCGTCGCGGTTGCGGTAATTACCGCAACCGCGCGGTATTTACCGCACCCGCACCGCAAAAACTGCGGTGCGGTGAGACTCTTTTTCCCGCGGTTGCGGTGCGGGAGATGAGCATTTACCGCGCGGTATTACCGCAACCGCACTACAAAAAATAATTGATAAAGTCTGCAGTCTGCATTAAAAAGTGAATTCAAACTATGACTTTTACAATTTGAGAAGGACGCAACTAGATTTATTTTCTGAACGAATGCTTAGCAATGTCATTATTAGGAACATCTCTCTCTCAGAACGTTCGAGTTTTATTTATTATCCTACAATAGAGAAACATGATAAACATTTAATTGAATATCCATAGACTTGACAATGATTTGAAAAGAAATCCGAATTTAATCAGTATTCGACCTATCGCTACTTGATTTTTTTACATTTTGGTCATTCAAATATGATAAAACATACTGTTACTAACAAATAAAATCTATAAGCTGTGTCCACTATAATTTGGAACCATTTTTTTTTTACATATTTTGAAAACTATTTATTCTATACTTCAAAGAAAAAATTTACAAGCGAACCTTTTCAAATACATAAAACGCAAAATCCAATAATTGAAAAACAATTAAATTTTACTGTCAAATCCAATTACAAAATGTATCATTTCTCCTGATTCCTCGTGGCAATCGTGGAATTATGAATCGTTTTCGAAGACATTTTTTCAACTGTGAATTTTGATTAATTTGGGGAACTTAGAGATGAACTAATTATACTACAACTTAAAAATAATCCAAAGAATGTAATTATCATCATCAAACCGAACGAATTTGGAGGAATTTTTTTTCGCGTGCCTCAATTGTTCGTCCAACTGGGAATAATTTCTACCAAATTAACAAATAATATTTTTTAGTTAGGAGTTATTTTGTAACTTTTTGAAAGCTTTCGAAGTTAGTGTAGGGCATTACGATTTTTTGTGTTTCTCAAAGTCTCCCTCAAGGTCTTCCTTCATATTGTGACAAGTGTCAAAGTTAGCCCAGATGCCAAATTTTGCATAGTTTGGACATCTTTTGCCTTATTTGAAAATTTATCTCGAAACTTTAACGTAGGGGTTAGGTATTTTTACATAGAATCTGTATACAAAGTTTGAAAGAAATCGGTTAAGTAGTTTTTGAATGGCAGGTAACACCACAAATCATGTTTTGTTTCGTTCTACAGAAAGCTTCGTCACCGAGTCGTTTGTCGATATTTTTGCATGGAAAAATTACAGCATCTTATTGAAATGATACACTATAATGTACAAATTTTTTGATCAGTTCGCTTCACGCAAAGTTTAAAAAATCGACAAAAAGTGTTTTTTCCTACGCCAAAACCCTTACCCCTCTTAATAAAACTTGCAAAGTTGAATATTTTCCTAAATGTTACATTCTGAGGAGTCCGTCAAAGATGATTTTCGTGTAAATAAGATTAACATTTTACTATAAATGGCTATACAAAATAAATGAATAATTTTTCAGCACAATTTTTAAAATATATGATTTTTACCGCATTTACCGCATTACCGCGCGGTGCGGTGCGGTAAATGCAATGCGGTTGCGGTAAGCGGTGCGGATTCATTATTTTTTTGCGGTTGCGGTGCGGACTATCCATTTACCGCCCACATCCGCACCGCGACGAACCCTAGTCTTTATCATGAGGCTTGTTGGTGGACTACGTATCTTCACCATCAATTGCATCGGAAAAGATCAAAAACAGCGCATGGCTTAGTGACCCAATTCTCTTTTACAACTGGGGATAAAAGTTTTGAAAATTATCCAGATGTAAAAGTTCCACCATAACAAAATTCACCCATTTATAAACTACTATCAATGCATCGTACATCTAATTATGCAAAGGCAGCCGTAGTAATATCAAATTCAGATGTTTGCTAGCAAAGCAATTCCCATAACAATAAGACCTCTCGCCATCAACCAGATCCTAAGCCGCAAAACTTTTCCAAGATTCCTTCTATAACACACACTAGGAAAGATATCACAATCTCTCGAATGTGGCCCGATGAAGACATTAAACACTATACAACAGCCTTCGAACAATGGCGAAAATCGCTTTCCCAGCCCTGGTTAGCTTAATAGTTATGTGGATTGTGCAGTTTTCTTCGCCATCACCGTACCAAGTCGTGCGAGATTTTCATTTCCGCTTATATGATTCTCACTTGTAATAAGAAAACCCCGGAATACACGGTCGTTCTTTCAGGTTTCTTCCTGCACATTCCTACACGATCAACAAAGGAGCAACAACGTGCACTCAGCAGAATATTCGAGTGTGAATGGATTGTGCACGACAATGGGAGGAAAGAGTTCTCCTGCTTGCCACTTCAGTTTTTGCAAGAGTATTACAGCTGAAAGAACATTTTTCTTTGTTTTTCGGTATGAAAAACAGCCTTCTGAAAGTGAAGCTGTTGTGCCTTAAATTCTGCACTCGTATGTGGGTGAGAGAGAATGAGCTCGCGCTCTATTGTTGGGGCGCAAAGTTGTGCTTCACATATTTCACTCGCTGCCTCTGGCTGTAATAAGGAAATATTATTTTGTTGTCGCATATAAACCTGTTCATTATTACGAGCAATTTAGTCCGCGAGCAGCCTTGAGAAGAGCGTTGAAGGGGTCCAACAGGCAGTGTATTTCGCAGGCGTGTGTGTCACACGGTCGGTCCAAACCTTCAGTCAAAACACCCCTCGACGGTGGCAACTTAACACAAAGTTGTGTTGCGAAAATGCACTTTTGAGCGCTTGATGCTGTGCTGACACCCTTTGCCTCCTTCGGGCTCCTGGACTGGAGATGATTACGTGAAATGTCGAGTGGGGTAGGTACTTGCAAACTTTGCATTCAGTATGGCGTTTTAACACATTGGAGTTTATTGTTACAGCTTGCTCAGGCTCATGTTTCCCGGCTGATACATGGTACGAACATATTTCTGCCCAGGTACGTGGCTGGAGATGAAAATAGCTTTCCTTGCGCGATTTTTCGTTAGTTTTTTTTTGTCGAACATCATCGTCCATTTAACTTTGGGTAAGGTACATAGCAGCCGATGAGCGGGAGAAAAGGAATAGGGGGGAAAAGCAGGCGGTGTAATTCAAGAAGGTGATTTTCATTTTTAGTTCTGGTATGACGATACAGAGGATAACGACTGATGCCATAACATTTCTATATCTCTCCCCCAAGAGAAAATTGGGTTCAATCTATTTTGGGCTCGTAGGCAGAATGTCTACTTTAATAAGTTGGATAAACGTTTCGTTTTTGTCTCTTCGGTGTATGGCAGCCGACTTGATCAACATAGAGGATCAAAACTTCGTAACTGCTGACGGATGACGTCTCGTTATAAAAGAATTTTACGTCATGTTGACAACCAAATACTAAAGAAATCAAATCAAAACGTTAAACTTAACTTGAAGCATCATAAGCCAATCTTTGATTGCTGGAGGTCCAACTTTCTGACCTTCCGGTTTTTATTTTCGGCCGCTCAAACATTGTTGAAGTGACACCGAGTTAAAAATTCGGAATTATTTTGTGGTGGTCTGTCCGTCAGACGGAACATTCATCGGAAGCTTAAGCTTTCAGTCACCTTTATCCAGTATCAGCATACAAGAAATGCATTGCTGCTATCGTACAATTGTTTCGTCAACACAAATGACTTCACCATGTGAATTCTAGGCGCATTGCTGAGTATGACAATGATTAAGACCTTTGATGACATGGATGCTTATAAATATGTCGCAATAAAGAGAGTTTAGATCCGTTTTATTTTAGACTTGCAAGG